>NC_133770.1:19875770-19990711 GCF_003597395.2 Chelonoidis abingdonii | reverse complement strand
TAGTCTGTAAGAGTGAATGGGATTCTTCCGTCCTAAGTGCAGGACTCTGCACTTGTCCTTGTTGAACCTCACCAGATTTCTTTTGGCCCAATCCTCTAATTTGTCTAGGTCCTTCTGTATCCTATCCCTACCCTCCAACGTATCTACCACTCCTCCGAGTTTAATGTCATCTGCAAACTTGCTGAGGGTGCAGTCCACGCCTTCCTCCAGATCATTATTCATACACAGGGCATTCCCTGCTGACTGGTTTTTCTTGTGGCCTCCCACTCTCGTGGGCTTCTTGTGGGCCGTGCTGTGTGTTGCGGGATTGAAGCCCTAAATTATAAGCTTTTTTTGGGCAGAAACACTATGTTTTATGTTTTGAGCTCGATGCATATTTATGATGTTAGAGAAAACACATTATCATGTCATATTATTTAACTGTCATTTTTGTGGATGTATATGCACCCTACTTTACATCTTGTCTTTAAACTTTCAGACATATTATTTAATTTTACATAATTACTGAAGGAAAAAGACTGTATAAGATGACTACTCTGAGTCCTCTTTATCATAATACAATAGAGTACTTCTGTGGAGTAATTTGCGTTGACAATAGCCATGATATCAATAAAGATTTACAAGTCATTATGACTAAATAGGGTGAGATAAAATGAGATGTCTAATACTTGCCAATGAGAAAAGAAAATAGGAGCACATGTCTGCGAATACTTCATGCAACCTGGTTTTATTATATGTGAATGCGAGTTTTGCTTTCCAGAAATAATGCTGGATGACCATTAGCTGAAATTGCATTTCTCAGAATATAGTTCAAGGGACATTGTCAATTTGATTTTTTTTTAAATTGACTAAAAATCCCAGCTTCTGATAGAATGTCTTTTAAATATTACATCCTAAAAGGTTTTTTTAAATTTAAATTAAAGAAATTAACAGAGAGTTTTTCTGCTTGATGAAGTCTGTAAGGGCATTTCAAGAAAATGAGACAACTGATTATAGCACTGCTCCTGCAAACATGCATGTGGGTAATTCATACTTTTCCAAAACGGGAAAGAGTGATATTGACTGTGTACAGATTGTTTTACTTTGTGTATTTGACAGCAAACTGGAAAAAACAACAACACATTGACCCTGGTAGATACGTTGGAGGGTAGGGATAAGATACAGAAGGACCTAGACAAATTAGAGGATTGGGCCAAAAGAAATCTGGTGAGGTTCAACAAGGACAAGTGCAGAGTCCTGCACTTAGGACGGAAGAATCCCATTCACTCTTACAGAGCTAGGGCGAAATGGCTAGGGAGAGCAGATGCTACAGAAAAGACTTTAGGGTATACAGTGGAGAAAGATAGCGGAATCTTGGGGGGAACAATTACTGCACTGGTGGGGGGCAAATAAAACTCTTATTAAGAAAAATGCAAAAACATGGAAAACATTCATAGTGAGGGGTATGGGCGTTTGTATTAAGGTAGACAATTGGGGAGGGGTTTCTTTGAAGTAAATAGTCATAGGGGTTTCAATAGTGGGTACAATACAGTTGGTAACCAATTGACACTGAAGTATAAATGTAACAGGTAGCTAACAATATTCTATTAAAAAAGGGGTTCACAGCAGCATGATAGCCATACTACAGTTATGTTAGAATGGTGTCACGGTAGTGTAAATGTAAAAGTGAGGTGTGATTAAGAGAGAAAAAGTGTAACCAATGGGTTTATTATGCTAGATCAGTAATACCAATGAGTTTGGGGGCAGCGGGAAGGACAGAATTAACCACAATTATGAGGAAGCACAGCAAATCTTATCTGAATGATTAACTTAACCAAGAGTACAGCAAATTTAGCAAGTAACAGAACACAATGCAACAATTTTTTAACACCGACTTCCAGAGACAATACAAACGAATTCTCTAAACCTAAACTTACCGCACTATGCAAAATGAATTACAACTTAGCAGGACTAGAACCTGATTTATGAGGTGCAACCTTACACCTATGCCGATTCTATTGTCGGGAAGGGGGAGAGTTCCAAGGCAGAGTGGCGGTGTGCCCAGGTGTACAGCTGCAGGGGGGGCTTTAACTAGTAGTGGTATGTTTTTTTTTTTCTTTTTTTTTTTTTTTTGTTACAGCAATGGCGCGGCTGCAAGCTGCAGCCCAGGATACAGTCCAGGAAGGCACAGCCCAGCAGCGGCACAGGCTTATTTTTTTAGCAGCAAAGGGCACTGCGGCAGCAAGAAACGATCTAGAGATACAGACCAAGTGAGTTAGTTGAGTCTGTCTGCTTGGGAACAAGCCAGCAGTAGGAACAGGGGAGCCCTGTAAGAGAGAGGAGCTCTTACAATTCCACAGGACAGCAGCAAGACATAGAGACAGGCAACAGTATAGCATCGGAGGAGAGAGAGGACTCGATTCGCTTTCAGTAATCAGCGGAGATCTCCAGGCACAAATTCGTTGTTCTATGGAAGGGAGAGTTTAAAAACGGGCGTACGCTCAAAAACAAACGAGCAGCAGGGACGGGGCCCCCAAAGACCCCCTAGCCTGAGAGACCAGCGTGGCCAAGCAAGACCTTCTCGAGGTCTGAAATCAGAAAGATGTCTCGTTTTAGGCAAACTTAGGCAGTTTCCCACCAGTACTTTGATTGGTCCTTCGTGTACGGAGGAGAGGAGGCAGGGGAAAACCTCAGGGTGAGCATAGGCATGTGGGCATGTTCTGAGCCACAGTATGATTCATATGCGTTAATTAGTTGGCCACTCAGGTCTCCGCATTTCTGGGGCCGCGCCTCCACACCGAGCCGGTCGAACAAAGGAACCAAACAAACAGCAAGAAGCCCCTCCCGAGCCAGGGCAGTGGCTCCAGTTAGTCTGTACAAGCCATCCCTATGAATAGGGCTGTGACTTTAGTTAGCACAATGGCCGGGAGGGGCAGCCACCCAGGACAAACAGAAAGGAGAAGGGAAAAAGGAATGCTAGCAGGGGGACAGCTGTAACAGATACACATTTTCCCCTTTGTAACAATAGAAGGTACAAAAATTCAGGCCTTTTTTTCAAGTTGAAGATGGTCTTTTCAGTTCTGTTTTCAGCTTTTAGTAAATTGCATGGAGTGTGAGAGAGAGTCATTGAGTTTTCAAGTATCAGAGGAGTAGCCGTGTTAATCTGGATCTGTAAAAGCAGCAAAGAGTCCTGTGGCACCTTATAGACTAACAGACGTTTTGGATCATGAGCTTTCGTGAGTGAATACCCATTTTTCAGTCTTTCTGAACTTTTCTCCCATAAATCATCAATATTATAACTTTAACAAAATTATAAATATTGGGCCAGATTCTCATTTGTACCCTTAAACTGGGTGTAAATTAAATTTAGGCCCATGTTAGGTCTCCTGTACACTATCAGAGTGGAGTAAAAGGGGCATTACTGTAAGTAAGGCCAATTTATATTTCTACACTTACATGCTGTTTTTAAAAGTGTGTCTGTGTATCTATCTATATATAAAATTAACTTTTATCATTTTAACTAACACCATTCTCATACCTCTCCCATTCCTCTGTCTGTTCTGTTATGCCTTTCTGTGCTATAGCATATGTTTTGAACTGGAAGCTTATTGGAGCACGTATCTGCAAACTCAAGCTCAAGCTCTGCAAGATGTACCTCTCTAGTAGAGCTATGTAGGGCAGCTACCTGGAGTTCCTTACACACCTTCACACGACATTACGTTTTGGTCCAGTCTTCTACTACAGATACAGCTGTAGGGACAACAGTATTACAGTCAGTCATCACTTCTGCATCCTTGCGCCAACCTCTTGTTTTGACTACTGCTTGCTAATCTCCCAGGTGTGGAATACACATAGGGCCTATGACTCAAAGAAGAAATTGAGGCTACTTACTTGTAACTGAAGGTTCTTCAAGGTGTGTGGTCCCTATCTGTATTCCACTAACTGCCCTCTGATCCCTCTGCTGAGGATCATAACTGGATTTGCAATAGGAGAAGGAACTAGGGACGACTGATCTGCACCTCACCTTAAACTCTTGGTTCAGAGCATGAGTAGAGCAATTGGATATGTGTGGATCAATGGACACTGCTTACTAAAAGTCTCCAGACTCAGGCGCATGGTGCACCATGCATCCCCATGTGTGGAACACAGATACGGACCGCACATTTCAAAGAACCTCCAGTTACAGGTAACTAACCTCCTTTTCTGAAGGCCTTCTCAGATCCAAGCCAGTTGGTCTCGCCTATAATTGGTGTGTGGTCTTTGAAAGCTTTGGTGGCTGAGTTGTCTGAAGACTTAGATCATTGTCTTTTGAAATCTAGAGTTCTCCCTTTGGATCTGCTCCTTCAGGGACCATCACTTCTAAAAACAGAGATTATTGTTCAGGTCCTTTGAAAGCTCAGTTCGGGGTAGGTGGCTCAGGGAATATTAATTATTCCAGTAGGTTTTGGGAAACATCTTACAGGGCCCTATACCATTGATCTCTGTGTGATCAGCACCTCCTGGTCAGTCTTAGTCAGACTGTTCTATTTTTTGTGTTTACTGCATGCTGTGAAGTTCTGACCTTACAGCCTTCTCCATAGGTTTTCATGGCTAAGGAACTTTCAATTAAATACTTAAAAGAACAGACGGAGAATAACTGTGGATCTTCTTTCCCAGTCAAATCTAAATATAGACTGGGCTTTTGGCTACAGTCACTTATTCACGTTCCCAGATCTCTCTTGTTTCTGTACTTAAGAAAAATCAAGTTCCTTATGCTCTGTTAGGGAAGTATAATTCCTACCCAAAATTGACATGCTGCTGAAAGCAACAGGAGAGAGTGCTATCTATCGATCACTCGTAATCTGTAGTGTTTGCAGTTCCCACAGGGATGGGCACAACAAATATTGAATAAAAATCTCCAAACTTTTTAATTGAATTGTGCTTTTATACATAATGCCCAAAACTCTGTCAGGCACTCCACAGAAACACACAAAAAGGCATTTCTATGCCTTTATGGTCCATATAAAGATAACACAACAAAAGGGAGACAAAGAAAAAGGTGGTAGGTAGAGGTTGTGGAGATAAGGCTTACAACTATAACATGAGTTTGATTTAGAGGGTTCCACATTACCTTTATTTTGGGTTTGTAGAGATCTTCCTGTTTCTATGTGGTTGGGGATGGAAATTTTACAATGAGGTAGCAGTTAGTGGGGAGAGGGGGGATGAAAGAAGGTAAGAAAGGGAAATAGAGAACAAGGAAGAAGTAGAACGTTGGAACAGGGAGAAGGAGACCAAAGGGATAGAGAGAGAAGTTGATGGAGGAAATAGGACTGTAGGAATTGCCATACTGGATCGAACCAGTAGTCCATCTAGACCAGCATTTTATCTGTGACAGTGGCCAGAACAAAGTATTTCAGAGGAAGGGGTAAGAAACTCCATAGTGGACAGTTCTGGATTAACTGATTTATACAAGCAGTATCTTCCAAATCCTTCTTAAGGTTAATTTAGGTCCTGGGCATGAGAGTTTATACCCGTTCTGGTATTTAATTAATGTGAATGTAGTGTTCTTATCTGTACAATCCTTTTTTATATCATATTGAACACTTGGCCTCTGATATATTGTGGGGGTGAGGCCTACAGTTTGTTCTCTTATCAGTTTTAAATATATGACATTCAATTTAATTGAACATCCTCTTGTTCTTGTATTATGAACTAGAATGGAAATAGGGAGAGCATGATGGAGAAGAGAATGGTGGGCAGGGAGGTTGAGATCTACTTCAGGAGTAGAATAACTTGGGGGACTGGGGCAGGTTGGGACGCTATTTATGTTACAGTAGCACCCAGAGGCCCTGGTAGTGCTGGGAGCTATACAAGATATTATCCCAAAATGTCTACAGACTAATTAATTAAAGGCAAGAGGCAGCAGGTTTGTGGGAATTGAGGTGAGGCAGGGATAATAGAAACAACAATGCATGGTTATATAGACAAATAATGTGCACAATTTGGAACTCAGAGCTGTTCATCTGTAACGTGACCATAGATCTGTTTGTAAAAATCCGATGTCAGGAAGCTGGCGTGGGTGTGAAAGTCTGCTGTTGCTGGTGGAGGAAAAGAGCTATAGCTTTTAGGCCAGCCCAGAATGTCTCCTGCTGGTCCTGAGCCCCAACATGAGCAGTGTAAGAGGTGAAGCTGCTAAGTTAATATTTTAACAATGGCTCCCTTATAGATTTGGGTGGGAATGGGCTAGGACCATGACTCTTATGACCAGGACCATGACTTAACCAGGCAATCTACCAGCGTGCAATACAAGCAATAGAAATGTGTAACAGACTATTGAAATGCGAGGTGCCTGTATTTTGTTATACGTTGTGTCATTATAGATTATAATGGATTTTTAACTATACATTCAATTTTAAAGGAAGCTTTCTCACTGTGTGAATTAAATTGTTTTTTAAAAAGAGAGCTGGAAAAATCAGATACTTTCATTTGCGATCATAAGGACTCTTCATGTGGACTGTAAACTGGATTTGAACTCTGGACCTTCAGATCCCTAGCGCAGACCTCTAATTCTTGAGTTATCCTCAGATTTGTCACATTGGGTTTATAAGGCAGGCTGACTGAGACTGGGGCCTCAGAATCTACGTCCTGTTCTGAGTTCTGTCTGAAGTGACCTTCTACAAATCCACAGTTAACTTATTTGTAAAAATCAGTGTTGTTGGGGAGGGCTGATACTAAGGTAGGAGTACAGGCCTAAGACAGAGAAATATAAATGAGTAGAAGAGGTGAGTTTTGAATTTGTGGTCCTGGCTTCGAGCCTGATGTACTTCTCTCTAGCCTAAGGCATGTGTGCCTGTGCCAGTCGGCAAACATGCTGTGCAGTAGGCAGGCTAATTCTGCTAATATGTTGAACTATGGCTATTAGCCAGAATGGGCAGTGATGGTGTTCCTAGCCTCTGTTTGCCAGAAACTAGGAATGGACGACTGTGGATGGATCACTTGATGATTGCCTATTCTGTTCATTCCCTCTGAAGCACCTGGCATTAGCCACTGTCAGAAGACAGGCTATTGGGCTAGATGGACCTTTTGGTCTGATCCAGTATGGCTGGTCTTACGTTCTTATGTTCTAATGACCAGCAAAATTTGGTATACTTGAAAATGACCTATCCCCCAGATAGAGCTGTTCTGGCTTCTGCTGGGGAAAGGGGAGATTTGAGAGGCTGAGGATAATATAATAGCACACTTATTAGCATATTGTAAAATGTAATTTAAGTGCTTTAAGCAATAGGATATACCCACCACTTCCCTTGGAAAGCTATTCCACTGTCCAGATTTCATTTTGAGGAATCTGTCTGTCTATCTGTCTCTCTCTCCCCCACCTTTAGTTTCATCTATCTGCTCCTTTTAGGGATCGTTCAGATACCCAGGGTCTTATGTCCTCTTAGTCCTCAGGACTAATTCAGCAAAATCAGAACCATGGAATGAATATTTGGTGCTCGATTTTTTTCAAAAAGTGTCATCCATTTTATGTTATAATTTTGTGTCCACTATTAGTTGAGGTACAAATTAAGTGCTTGAATATCTGAATGACTTACATTTCTCCTGGAGTTATTTGCACCTGAGAGAGTTATTTGCGCAGTGAGATCCCATGAGGTTTGGAATAAAAATCAGGTACTCTGTGTCCAATTTGTTTTTTGTACTTTGAGTCTTAAGTGAGAATGATCACAAAGGAAAAGAGTGCCTAAATTCCATTAATTAGCCTGCTGTTGCTTAAGCCTCCCATGGAACAGGTCAAAGTGTGTCCATTGCAGCCCATCTTTGTTTTAGAAAGACTGATAAGTATAATCTTGACAGTCTACACACCCCAGAGAATAAAGCAGACTAACTAATAGCAGCATTAAATCTGAATACAGCAACTTCCTGCACAAGTGTGACTGTCCTGCTGATTTGAACAGTTTTATTGGCCACAAACAATAGGATGGCTGTTGCTTAATTCTATGGTAGGAAGTGTGATGTAGTTTAGAGATTCCTTATGGATTTGTCCAAAGGCTTTTATTACACATTTGGTCTCTTAGCAGTGTGGGCTTAGTTATTTTATAGGTTTACTGTGTTCTTAAAATACTTGCTAGTTTGTTTTCAGATAGCAGCGCCCCTTGCAGATATTGTCATTATCAATATAGTTCTAATGTGTATCTTAGGCCTGGTCTACACTAGTCTGTTGTTTTGGAATTAGCTGAGTTAATTCGGAAAAAAAAATGATTCCATCTACATGACCAAACTAGTTTTTTCCAATTTAAAGGGTTCTTTAAATCGTTTTCTGTACTCCACCTCGGCAAGTGGAGTAGCGCTTAAATCGTGATCACAATCCCAGGTTAAAGGTATTGTGGATGCAATTCAACATTATTGGCCTCCGGGAGTTATCCCAGAATGCTCCCTTGTGACCGCTCTGGACAACACTCTCAACTCCGATGCACTAGCCAGGTGGGCAGGAAAAGCCCTGGGAACTTCTGAATTTCATTTCCTGTTTGGTGACCATCAGCACAGGTGGCCATCAGCACAGTCCACCATCACAGGTGACCATGCAGAGTCCACCATCACAAGAGATCACGCAGTCCCGGATTCGCAGACGAGCTCCAGCATGGTCCGAATGGGAGGTACTGGATCTCATCGCGTGTTGGGGAGACAAGTCTGTTATGGCAGAACTACATTCCAAAAAAGGAACGCAAATATGTATACTAAACTCTCCAGGGCCATGACGGAAAGAGGCTACTCCAGGGACACAGAGCAATGTCGTACAAAAATCAAGGAGCTCAGGCAAGCATACCAAAAAGCCAAGGAGGCAAACAGGCGCTCTGGGTCACTTCCCCATACATTCCACTTCTACTGTGAGCTCCATGCAATTATGGGGGGTGACGCCACCACTACCCCACCACTGTCCATGGACACCTGCAAGGGGGGAGTTGCATGGAGCGAGGAGGAAGAGTCATTGGAGGATGAAGAGGAGGAAGAGGACAGTGCACAGGCAGCAATTGGGGAATCTGTTTTCCCCCCTAGCCAGGGACAACCTCCATTCCCGAGGTGTTTGTAACTTTCAGGTTCTACTATAGTACCTGGGTTTGCAGGACAGTGTAGAAATAAAAATAAACTAACAGGAACTAGTGGAAGTCAAAAATGAAATTCCAGTAGGAGCAGGTTTCTATTTAAACACAAATCAAACAAGTCCATTTTCTAAGATGTTTTTGGCTCTTTACTTTAGTAATAGTGATTATAATACTTAGCTCTCTTACAATGCTTTTCATCTGTGAGATCATTGGAAGGGGAATATCATTTCTCCCTATCACATTCTGGGGTACAATCCAGACTAGTGAGGGGAGAGGGATAGCTCAGTGGTTTGTGAGTTCAGTCCTTGAGGAGGCCATTTAGGGCATAGGTCAACAGAAGAGATGGACCACCTGTGCCACCTACCCATTGGCATAGGTAGTCCACCTATGTTGACCTAGCTCTCTCTCCACTGGGGTTAGATCGACTTAACTGTACCACTCAGGGTGTGGATTTTTCACACCCCTCAGTGACATAGCTTGGTCAACCTAATATTTTAGTGTAACACAGGCCACACTATGGTAAGAGAGGTTACTGGATGTTACCATCCAACAGATGGGTATATCTTCTGAATAGTTTGGATCCTTTGGTTCTCATCCTGAGTAATTCAGGACCACTTCTTAGCAAGAATGATCTTTTATTTAAAAACGTCACTGTCACAGTTATATATATTTTTAAAGCTAGTGGCTTAACAGACTAACAACATTTCAGTTGTTTTATTGCATCCATAAGTGAATGGATAATTATAGGAGTTGTAGTAGGCTGCGACTGAAAGGGTAAAAGTTGGTTGCTTGAAAGCAGTTGCCTTACTTGAGTTAATGTGTCTGGTTACTGTCTTGGTTCTTTGTTTGGGTTTTGTTCAAGTGTAAAATTTGTAAATATTCAGTTGTTGCTGTTTTACGGATTCCAGTATAGTATGTGCACTATGACACCAAGATAAAAATTGATAGTGATGGTGTTGGCTAAGTGTATATGAAGTCATATTCAGAGCTAATCTTTATTCATACCACTAGAAATAATTAAATCTTGTTTAATTATGTGTGGGAGGGGATATGTAATACATTTTATTTATAGTCTTTTCTTATGTCTCATCCACAGGAAAAATATGAATGCGCTTGTAAACGAGAGAGCATTAAAATTGTGACACCTGATTGGGTACTAGATTCTATATCTGATAAAGCTAAAAAAGAAGAGAGATCCTATCATCCCCGTCTAATTATATATGAGGAGGAGGAAGAAGACGACGCAGAAAATGAAGAACAAGATTCTCAAAATGAAGCTAGTACTGATGAAAAATTATCAAGCCCAGCATCATCTCGAGAAGGATCGCCTTTGGGTGACCAGGCTTTTTCACCAAAACCTATTAGTGCTGATAAAACAAAAGGGGAATTGATGTTTGATGATTCCTCAGATTCCTCTCCTGAAAAGCAAGAAAGGAATTTGAACTGGACACCAGCTGAAGTCCCACAGACAGCTGCAGCAAAGCGCAGGTTGCCTCAAGGCAAGGACTCTGGGTTAATTAATTTGTGTGCCAATGTCCCACCAGTACCAGGGAATATTTTGCCTCCGGAAATCAGAGGTAATATAATGGCTTCCGTTCAAGGTACCCAAGGCTCTGAACGACCAGAAATGATGACTACGTGGAGTCCGGCAGTACGGACATTAAGAAACATTACTAATAGTGCTGATATTCAGCAGATTAATAGACCATCAAATGTAGCACATGTAAGTATTGGATTTTTAATTTGCAATATTGGGCTAACATTTTAAAGAAGTTTGTTTCCTTTCGAAATCCTCAAAATGTGAGAAAGGGGGGTAAATATTCCCAGACTACATAGAGATTACACACAGCTAGATTAAATTTTGCCCCAGTAGTCAACCTATTCATTAGTATTTTAGTTTCACAAAAGGAAAATATTGTGAACTGGTGGAATATAGTGATATTACAAAAATCAGGATTTAATTCCAGCATTTGATATCAAGATTCATATGAGGCACTTTCATTGTTGGCAGGAGCACAAAGTGATTCACAGTCTTCAAGCTAGTTGCCCTGTTCATTAAACTAAACTTTGTGTCCTTCAGTACTTTTTATTCAGTGCAATAAATTGCCCTTTTCTATACTCAGAAAATTTTAAAGTTGATGATTCTCTCAAACAGCTGCAATTTGATTCCTGTTGTGCATTTGCAGTGTTAGTACTACTGAGTAACATTAAATTGCTATGCAGTATAGCCAAGGTCCTAACTTGTACATTCCATCTCGAGTGCAATTCACATAGTTTTGGTGTAAAATAGTTATGGTTAATTTATTTCTTCTAGAAAGAATATGAAATAAGTGATCACTCATTGAAATAAACACACTACTAGATTTCAGTGAATGCATGTCGAAAGAATCGGCGTAGGGAAAGGCAGCGTGCTGGTGAATTTATTTGACTCTTCTAGACAGTGCATTTTATTCAGATAATTGTACTTGAATGTGCAACAGCTAGACCATGGGTAAAACTTCCAAAAGTGCCTAAGGGTATGTCTGCACTTCGGTGTAAGCCCAGGGTTAGTAGAACTCAAGTAAGCAGACCTGGGTTTGTTAACCTAGGGCCTGAGCATCTATGCTAATTTGTAATCTTGATTCCAAAACTAGGGCTCCAGAAGCTACACTGCATTATACAGGACTGAGTCCAATCATCCATATCCCAGACTTCCTAGTGCCCTCCCAAAATGTGGCTGTTCTAGCCTTTTGCTCATGGTGCAGTGTGGGAAAACTTGATTGTCCACCAAACTTGACTATCCAGAGCACAAAGAAAGTCAGCCTATGGGATCATGGGATACTTTTGGCAGTCTTCGGGAGTACAAGTCCAGTGGAGCTGCATCTAAACTACTAAGTGATGGGGCTTAAACCCTCCACCCCAGTGGGGTCCTGGGACCCTAGGTCTCACCTTTGGGTTAGCACAATTTATGTGTAGACAGATGTGTGCTTAGGCTTGAGCCTGAGTTTGAACCCTGGGCTGGCTTTGCAGTGTAGGCATACCCCAAGTGACACATGAGCACACATCCCATATTCAGAAGTGACTGAGTCACTTAGGAACCTAAATCACACTGAAAGCTCCCGTGTGCCTAAGTCAATTTTGCAAATGGGACAAGGGCTCCTGGGTCACTTAGGCACTTTTGAGAGTTTTGCCCCACCTCTTGAAATATGACCTTTGTTTGCTGTGTGTCCTGCAGACCTTTTGGATTCTGTGCTTGGATGAGGTAGGAATCAGTGTACAGATCTCCTTGCATACTGAGATTCTTCCAAAGCAATCCTCTCTGTGTGTGCTGCTTATTATTTAATGTTTATGCTATAGCCTCTAGAGGCCTCCATGAGGTCAGGACCCGTTGGTGCGAAGTGTTGTACAAACATAGACCATGTAACAGTCACTGCCCCAAGGAGCTTTCAGTTTAAAACGTATGATATAACAAGTGGATAAGAGAAACAAATGGGAAGGGATTGAGTAACAAAGGTAATATTTTTTTATGTACGATAAATCCTACCTCAGTGGTTCTTAGTCTTTCCAGACTACCGTATCCCTGAAGCCCAAACCCCGCTGCGTGGGGCTGAAGTTCGAACCATGCCGTCTTGCGCTGAAGCTTGTAACTTAGCTTAGGGTGTGGCGCCACAGGCAGTTGCCCTGCTTGCCACCCCCTAATGCCAGCCTTGCACTTGCCACCATTTAAACCTGTCCCACAACCAGCAGGGGGGTTGCAACCCCCCGAGGTTGAGAAACACTGATCTAGATGAGGAGTACTTGTGGCACCTTAGAGACTAACAAATTTATTTTAGCATAAGCTTTCATGGTCTACAGCTCACCTCTTTGGATGCACAGAATGAAGAAGTGAGCTGTAGCCCACGAAAGCTTATGCTGAAATAAATTTCTTAGTCTCTGAGGTGCCACAAGTACTCCTGTTATTTTTATGGATACAGACTAACACGGCTGCTACTCTGAAACCTGATCTAGATGAGTTGACGTACCCCCTGGAAGACCTCTGTGTACCCCCAGGGGTACAGGTACCCCTGGTTGAGGACACTGTCCTACCTCATCTTCTCCTTTTAAGATGGGATCAGAAGGGGCCTAGGATGACTGACAGCCTTTCCATTGGTGGGCAGAGCAGTGCATACCACATGCTAAATTCTCAATTGTTTTTATTTGCAAATGTAAATTAGACCTTAGAGCAAGTTTTTGTGCACGCTTAACTGTTGATTGCTTGAGTAAATAGACACACGTGTGTGTAGATTGCTAGGTGTCTCCTTGGCTTCCTGCCTGTGCCAATACCTGGCTTTCAATTGCACATGCATACACAACAATGCATGTGCAAGCTGGTTTTTTTAATCATTTGGCCTTTGAAGACACTATGCAACTTTTTAAAATATTTTTTTTCCACCTTTTGTAGCAGTAGAACAACCAAATATAACTAATGCAAATTTCACTTAAGCTTTCGTTTTAAGCTACACCTCTACCTCGATAGAACGCTGTCCTCTGGAGCCAAAAAATCTTAGCGCGTTATAAGTGAAACCGTGTTATATTAAACTTGCTTTGATCCACTGGAGTGCACAGCTCCGCCCCTCTGGAGCGTCTCTTTACCATGTTATATCCGAATTCATGTTATATCGGGTCGCATTATATCGAGGTAGAGGTGTATTTGTCTGTCTCTGTCAAATTTTAGCTGATGTTGCTGATACGTGTTTCACAGCTGGGCCCAGTTATGCAGCCTTTATACAAAGACTACCGTTGATATTAATGGGGATCTCGTGTAAGACAGATTTTTTGTGGTTTTCAGTTTGATTTGAAAGGGAAAATCTAATGCTGGCTGTGCTTTTAATTTCCCTTCCACTAGAATTCTTGTGTTCCCTCTTCCCCCTGCATTCTGTACAATCTCAGAGATTTTTTAGAAAGTGTTTATAATAAAATTTACTGTAATAAAGACTTTGTACAGGAGGACATCTGAAAACGATTTGCCTCTAGAAGGAAGGATGGTTCTGTGCTTAAGACACCAAACTGGGGCTCAAGAGATTTAGATTCAGGCACAAGCGTCCGATGCATCCGTGAAACAATTACTTAATTCCTCTATGTTTCAGTTTCCCATCTGTAAAATGGGGTAATTGTGGTTTTGTACATAACTGGGAACTTGGGAGGATAAAATTCATTAATTTAAGTCATTATCTGTTGATATGTTCAGAATCTACAAATGATGGGCCCACATAACCGTCTCTTTTGGGCAGGTCTGCACTGCCTGCTGATCAGTCCTGACACCAAATAAAGTACGAGTCCTGAGTAGTGGCATCTCGTTTAACAAGGGATGTTTGCTTTTGGCTTATGGGTACTGTGATGGTTGCTGGCCCTCATAAACTATCCTGCACTGACTAAGATGGCTGGTGCTATCACAGAAGGAATTTCTTGTGTACTATTCTATGGGAAGATTGAAATCACTGAAACTCCAAAAGTGAAAATATATTAAACAAAAATGAAAGTGGACTTCTTGACCTTCCTTATTGGGTTTTTTTGGACACAATATCAGATTTTTTCAGATGCTAAAGAACTCTTTTTTTTATCAGTAAATTCAGATTTTATTTAGTGAAGTAGTCCAATAAACCAATTTTGATTGTTTCAGAATAACTTTTAGATTCCTCTCCTCTTCATGTTTTGAAAGACTTGAATGAAATTTGTAGATTAGTAGTTCATGGAGACTTTCTGTGGCTTTTTGAAGTTGATTATTAATGTTAGAAAAGTGTCTGCTGTTTTAGTACACATTTTGGTATTACTGACAGTTTGCATAGTTTTTCTGTTATCTAGTACCTTTTTTTTAACAAAAATATATATGGTATCTGAGCTTTTGTGAAACAATCTTTCTTAATTGTGAACTGCAAAGTAAAAAATGAAAATGAAGCCCCAGAAGTTTGACTGTTGCCATTAACATAGACAGACTAAATTTAAAAAAAAAAACCCAAAACCTCATATTTTAGCAACACTGAGACTTTTCTGTAAAGGATATATCAGAATAGGTAGTTTCATGACATCACAACTTCCTTTGATTGCAATGTGGCTACCACTGTTTGTGCTATTACTGCATGATCCATTTTGGGATGCGCACAAAAAATCTTGCCATATGCCACGTAGATTTTTGGAGGGAAAAAGGTGACCTGTGCTGAATTCTCCTTCCCAAGCAGCCTAGAGAGTTGGGACTTTCTGCCAGATTTTTGGAGTTATTTCCACTTTCATGTTTTCTTTAGAGTTTAGCTATGCCATTTATAATGCAATTATTCCTTTAAATATGTTCTTTCCATTTTTGAATGCTGTTGTAGTGATGATGTAATAACATATAAATGAAGGATTTTGTTTACTTTGAAAGGTATGTAAAATATAGACATATAATATTCATTCATTTTTTAAAAAGCTAAATATTTTTCAAATTTGTTTATTTATATTTTTATATCTTAAAAGTCACAACATTAATCTTTGTTTTCTAGATCTTGCAATCCCTTTCAGCACCTACAAAAAGTTTAGAACAACAAGTCAATCATAGCCAGCAGGGACATACACAGGCTGTGCTGTTTAGCCAAGTCAAATTAACTCCAGAGACACATTTATTACAACAACAACAGCATCAAACACAGCAGCAGCAGCAGCAGCAGCAGCACCACCCTCTTTTACATCTTCAACCTCAACAACTTATGCAGTTGCAGCAACAGCAGCAGCAACAGCAACAATCACAGATTCCTCAACAACCTTTCCCACAGCAACAATCTCATCCGTTTTCACAACAGCAACAGCAAGTTCATCAGCAACACCAGTTTGCACAGCAGCTACAGTTTCCACAGCAACAGCTACATCCTCAACAACTCCACCGTCCTCAACAACAGCTGCAATTCCAACAACAGCATGCCTTGCAACAGCAGTTGCATCAGTTACAACAACAACAGTTGCAGCAGCAACAATTACAGCAAATGCAGCAGCAGAACCTTCAGCAGCAACAACTACAGCAGCAACAGCAGCAAATTCAGCAACAGCAGTTGCAGCAGCAGCAATTACAGCGATTACATCAGCAACATCAACAGCAGCAAATGCAAACTCAAGCGCCGCAACATTTGACTCAAACATCTCAGCCACTACAACATCAGGTGCCAGCCCAGCAACTACAACATCACCAGCAGCAACAGCAGCCACAGTTGCAACATCAGCTGTTTGGACATGATCCAGCCATAGAGAGTTAGTAATGATTGATTTATAATCCTGAAAGAGATGGCCAATCATATGAAATGTTTGTTGGGTTAAAATTTATTCTTGATCAAAAATATACTATAAACACATAATAACTAGGGACTATCCAGTCCTCTATGGAAGGTGAAAGCATTGAGATCTTTCTATTTTCTGGTTTGTGTTTTTCACCACTACCATCTAAATGTATATATTGTGTTAGTCCATGTGTACTGGACATATAAAAGCAAAACACAACTTTATTTTTGAGAGGCAGGGAGGAAGATTTTAAAAGAGAGAGGGGTTGGGGAAGAATATTCCAAAGGCTGGGGAAACTAGATGGGTCATGAGAGAAATTGATATTCTATTACCATTCACGTCCAGATTTCTGTTTCAGCGCCTGCCCATCCTGGTATCCGCTGGAAAGTTTTTCCATCTGACTGGTGGTGGTTTATATGAAATGAATAGCATATGATTCTTGGTTGATCTAGTTTTCATTTCACACTGGGGGGAAAAACACTTCTTGAGCTATATTGTAGAGAAGCAGGACTTCAGAAAGGAAAAAAAAATTCAAATTTCATTTATTCCATAGCTGATAGTGGGAAATTTTAATATAACAAATGTGGTCTGAAATGGTAGCCTCCAAACTGCTTTAGTTTACAATTTTCTATTCTTTCATCTGCAAACTATTCTAGTTCCAGAAGAATATTTCCTGTTGGGCTGTGTCTTTGCAATTGCTGATTACCCAGAACAGATGTCTGACAAACAGCTGTTAGCGACTTGGAAACGGGTAAGGTTCTACCTTATTCAAAATGTAATATGATTGAAAAGTAAAATAATTAGAAAGCAACGATTGCAAGTATTGTGGTTTTAAAAACACTACAAACTTTGTGCTACATATTACAGATGTTTTGTTATCTATCTTATGATGTAAAGAGTGATATTAAACTACAGACTTAACCAGACAAAACAGGAATAGAAAATGCAACATATGCAATATTGCTCAGTTAATGCTGCTCTTGGCAGCATAATTTAGCATTTCCTGGCCTTTTGTGTTTTTAAACTTTGCAATCTTAATGTTGTATTATCATATTTTTTTTGCATTTTACATCACTATTTAAAAAAAAAAAAAGTTGTGCACACATAATAACTTCAGCAGTTAAATGGGCCTAAGTCTGCTGTGAAGCACACATCTGATGGAGGTGAATGAGATGGGAGAGGGATGTATTTTCACCTATGCTGATGAATAAATACTGGCAAGACCCCAACCCTAACTGAGAGGAGGAGGATCTTCTCAGAGCTCCTGCTGGACAGGTTGTAGTCAAAGTTACCAAGGTCATCCACATAACTATATTTTATTATGCAGAATTCTAACAGTGAATGTTCTGTAGGGACTTTGTGTTTACTATCCAGGCTGAATTGCATGATTTTGTAAGTTGATTTTATAGCTAAGCACAAAAAGAAGTAAAAAAGTCCTGCTCAGTTTTCTAAAAAGTACTAATAGTTATTACATATTTGTTTTTCTAATACTTCTAAAGATGAGAATGCATTTTTCATAGTTCAGCAAAAAAGTGTAAACTACAATCTGTTTCTTCCTCTTCGTTCAAATACTAATAGTTCCTCGAGTGCTTGCTTATGTCCATTCTATATTAGCTGTGTGTGCTCGCCATATGCACTGGTGCCAGAAGTTTTTCCCTCAATGGTTTCTGTAGGGGACCAGCTCTTGCACCCTCTGGAGTAGTGCACACATGGGGCCGGCTCCCCTCACCCTCAGTTCCTTCTTGCCACCAGTGACAGTTCTGTAACATCTGCTGCTTCAGCTAGCTTTTTTCACTTTGTTCAGTGTTTCAAACTTTTCTTGTAAAATAGTTGTACATAGTTCAGTTTCCCTTACTGTGTTAGTGTTAGAGTGATTTACTTGGTTGATCCCAAATGGGACTTAGTCTAGGTTCGGTCCCCAGGCTTTAAGCCCTGCGTTTGCTGCAAGAAATGGATGCCCATCAGCAATCCACATAATAGTTGTTTAAGGTGTCTCAGTGAGTCGCATATCAGCGACAAGAGCCGTATCTGCAAGTCCTTCAAACCCCGGACTAAGAAAGAGAGAGACATCCATCTCAAAGCGCTCCTAATGGAATCAGCTCTAACTCCGGCACTGGAGCAGTCGAGGTCTGACTCTACCCCGAACACCACAGCATCGGTGCAGAGAGCCTCACTGGCGCTGCTGATGGACCGGTGCCAATCCCTCTCCCCAGAACCTGCCAAAAGGCAAAAGAAGACCGGGAGAGGAAGATTTCCTACATCCTGCAAGGGGAAGGAGAGGGTAGGAGAGGAGCCAAGGCCCGAGGAGGACAGCTCAATACTTCCTACCAGGAGTCAGGCCCCAGCTCAGGTCGAGCAGTCCAGCCCATCCAACCCAGGCCTGCCACGCTGGACAGTGACGAGGGCCTTCATCAGTTCGAGGTCCTGTCGATGCCCAAGGCCCTGCAGGCAGCACAGGATATCCTGGTGCTATTGGTGCTGTCCACACTGGCTACGGCGGTACCCTGGTCTGAGGGTAAATCCACCTTGAGTCCTTCCTACAAGTCACTGTCTCAGCGGCACTGCTCCCCATCGTGGGGGATGTCCCACCAGTGCTTGCCCACACGGAGCCACCAGGCATTGAAGGCAGAGAGGCAGGCTGGGCGAAGCCCTCACCAGTGTCCAGACTCAGCACCACCTGCAGGACTCGAGGCGCATCTCGCCGGTGACCTGGCACAGGCCTATAGAAGTCAGCCCTTCCCAGCATCAACAGCACGAAGACCCAGCCCATTGCTTCACCCGTGGCTCATCACCAGTCGTGGGCCCAAGACAGTTGGTCTCAGGAGCAGAGTCACCGGTTGTCGGCTCACCGGTATGTATCATTGCAACACAGATCCCCTAGGTCGGGAGGAAGGCGTTCCCAGAGACTGACCCACTGCAGCTCCCATTCCCACTCCAGATCCTGGTACTGGTTGAGCAGCATGAGATGTGGATCGCTGGAATGCCATCGCTGATCCGCCAAACACTGTCTGTCTCCAAGGACCCGCAGAAGAGACTCATCCTGAGTGGAGAGTTCCCCTTCCAAGCACAGTGATTGACACTTTAGCGACCAGGATCACCGGTCTACTTGCTCATAGTAACCTGAGAGCAACCACTTTGCCTCGAGCTCTGGCACTGGACAGTTGTTGCTAGTGTGCCAAAACCTGGCACTTGTGGTCCCCTCGATGTTGGAGGTACTGCCAACTGCCCCAGGGCCAGTAGCCAGCTGCCTGGTATCCATGTAACCCACGGGGCTTTACCCAGCCTTCACAACGGCTCAGGGCAGTGGCAGGGGCCTTGGACAAACCATTGGCCCTTGGTATCCCACCCTCCCCCAGAGCCAGCCGTTCCTGAAGTGGGAACCCCTCAGGCTCACTTGGATCCTGGGGATCAGCCAGCTGGACCACCAATGGACGTGTCAGACCCCATGGCACCAGCTTCCTCCTCATCTTCACCTGATGAGGTGATTGTCAGGGCCCCTCACCCAGTTCCTCAGGATGATGCTAAGGCTCATCAGGAACTGTTGAAAAGAGTTACCTCTAACTTGGGGCTCCAGGCAGAGGAGCTGGAGGAACCATTGGACTCCTTATTCAGTGCCCTCTGATCAACAACACTGGCCACACTCTGCCCCACCATGAAGAGTTGTCTAAGATCATAAACGCCCTGTGGCAGACGCCCTCATTTCTGCCCCCCATCTCCAAGAGGGCAGAAAGAAAGTACTTTGTGCTGGCTAAGGGTCAAAAGTCCTTATATACCCACCCAGCCTCGAGCTCCCTAGTAGTAGTGACCATTAATGAGCAGGAGAGACAAAGCCAAAGAGGCTGGATTTGTTCAGACACAAAGTTTATTCATCCTCCAGTTGAGGGTGGCCAACCACCAAGCCCTCCTTGGCTGCTATGGTTTCAATATGTGGCAAGCCATGGCCAAGTTTGAGGATTCTCTTCCTGAGGATACCAGGAAAGAGTTCTGGGTGATCCTTGATGAGGGCAAGGCTGCAGCCAGAGCAGCCCTGCAAGCAGCCTCGGACATGGCAGACTCCGCAGCATGCACCATGGCCTCAGCCATCTCCATGCAGAGGGTGTCCTGGCTCCTTCTCTCGGGCTTGTCGACAGAGGCCCAGTCATCAATACAGGACTTTCCCTTTGGTGGCCAAGTGCTGTTTGATGAGCAAACAGACAATAAATTAAACAGGTTGAAGGACTCCTGTAGTACATTGAAAACCCTAGAGCTCTACATCCCTGGTCTGTCCCGTAGGCGATTCAAGCTGCAATAGCCCCAGAGTCAAGGGAGCCAACCCAAGCAGGAGATGAGCAAAGGCTACAAATGTCGCCAGAGCCACCAACCTCTGCCCCCTACCCAATCGGGCATCTCCTGCAACAGGCAGGGTGGCTAGCGGGCATTTTGAGGGTGCACCTGAGGGCGACCACCCAGACTGTACCCCGGCTCCATCCTCCATATGGTTCTCCAGCTGCCTTTCTTTTTTCCTCCCTGCATGCACAGCAATAACTTCGGACCACTGGATCCTCAACTCAGTGGCCCAGGGCTATACCCTCCAGTTCTTCTGCCTCCCCTCCGACTCCCCTTCCCTGTTCCTCTTCAGGGACCCTTCTCATGAAAGTCTCCTCACACAGGAGGTGAAGGTAGCAGTAGAAGAAGTTTCTCGTGAGTACAGGAACAAGGGATTCTATTCCCAGTACTTTCTAATCCCAAAGGCGATCTAAAACCCATCCTGGACCTGTGAGACCTCAACAAATACCTAAAGAAGTTGAAGTGCCGCATGGTCTCCCTGGCCTCCATCATCCCCTCCCTGGATTCAGGAGACTGGTATGCTGCCCTCAACTTGGTTGCGTACTTTCATATAGCGTTCCAAGACTCAAAACGTCCTGTGCTTCACAGTGGGATCAGACCACTACCTGTTTGCGGTTCTCCCTTTTGGCCCAGCAACAGCACCAAGGATGTTTACAAAGTGCATATCGGTTGTAGCGATTTACCTCAGGCGTCGGGGTATTCAGATATACTCCAGGTCTCAAGTCCAAAGGGAAATCGCGGTGCTGCAGGTCATGTGCTGGTCCCTGGGCCTGTTGGTGAATGATAAGAAGTCAACGTTAGTTCCCATTCAAAGGATAGAGTTCATCAGAGTAGGGCTCGACTCTACCTGCATCAGAGCTTTCCTGCTACAGGAGGGGTTCCAGACAATGGTGGACCTCATTGCGGGCGTCTCTGCATTCCCTCTAACCACATCCTGGGTATGTCTGCATCTGCTGGGCCACATGGCAGCATGTATGTATGTCATCCGCCATGTAAGGCTCAAAATGTGACCCTGGCAGCAGTGGCTGGCAACTGTCTATCCAGTCCAAAGATCACCTGTGCATGGTCATTACAGATCCACCGGTGATGCTTACCTCCCTGCAGTGGTGGACCGATCCCAAGGCTGTCCTGGGAGGAATTCCGTTCAACAGCCCACGCCACTCAGTTGAGCTGATATCACACACTTCGGACATCAGCTGGGGAGCTCATCTAGGCGAGCTACAGACCCAAGGGACATGGTCTCTGGAGGAGATGACGTTGCACATAAACATCATGGAGCTCACAGTGGTACATTTGGCCTGTGAGGTCTTCCTACCGCATCTGTCAGGCAAGGTGGTGAGAATGGTGTCGCACAGTACGGCCTCGATGTTTTACATCAACAGACAAGGGGAAGCACTCTCGTCAGCTCTCTATCAAGAGGCTTCTCCAATTGTGGGATTTCTGCACTAAGTACGTGATGCACATGGAGGCCTGTCACCTCCCCGGCATGACCAGATTACCTCAGCAGGTCTTTTTTCTCTCACCATGAATAGTCGCTGCATCTGGAGGTAGCCCAAATGCTCTTCCAGAGGTGGGGAATTTCCCAAGTGGACTGTTCACCACAAGACAGAACAGAAAATGTTATCAATTCTGTTCCCTCCAGGGTCTGGGCAAGGACTCTCTTTCCGACACCTTTCTCCTGTCATGGTCAGAGGGTCTGATATACGCATTCCCAATGATCCCACTCATCAGCAGAGGCCTGTCAAAGATCAAGAGAGACAAGGCCCAAGTCCTCATGATGACCCCGTGTGGCCGTGCCAGCATTGGTTCAGCACGCTGATAAACCCAGCAGCAACCACACCCTGGATCCTTCCTGAATGACTGGATCTGATTTCGCAAGATCACAGGCACCTCCTCCACCCCAATCTCACCTCCCTCCACCTCACGGCATGGGTGTTGCATGGTTGAACCCAGAGGAGCGGGTCTGCTCTGATGAGGTCCAGCAAGTCCTCCTGGAAAGCAGGAAGCCTTCCACCAGAGCATCCTACCTGGCCAAGTGGATGAGGTTCTCCCATTGGGCATCTGAGCGTAACATCTCTTTGTCGTGATCCTCCTTACAATCTATTTTAGATTACCCGCTTCATCTTAAGAACCAGGTACTGGCCCTCTCTTCCATCACGGTGCACCTTGTGGGTATCTTTGCTTTCCACCCACCGATCCAAGGTCAGATGGTGTTCTTGCACGACATGTCGATCAGATTCCTGAGAGGCTTTGAGAGGCTCTTCCTGCTGATCTCGTGTCCTGTGCCACAGTGGGACCTTAACTTGGTTCTTTCTAGGGTCACGAGTCTGCTCTTTGAGCCTATGGGCTCCTGCTCCCTTTCCCACATGTCATGGAAGGTCACTTTCCTTGTGGTGATAACATCAGTAAGATGAGTGTCGGAGATTAAAGCCCTGACATTGGAGCTGCCATATATGGTGTTCTACAAGGACAAAGTTCAACTGTGACCCCATTTGGCCTTTCTGCCAAAAGCAGGGTCTTCCTTCCATGTCAACCAGGAGATCTTCCTCCTGGTGTTTTGTCCCAAGCCATGCACCAGTAGTGTGGAAAGGAGGCTGCATGCCCTGGATGTCAGATGTGCCTTGATGTTGTACCTGAAGCGTACCAAGCCCTTCCGCAGGTTGACCCAGCTCTTCATCGCAACAGCAGACAGGTTGAAGGGGCTTTCGGTGTCCTCACAGAGGATTTCCAACTGGATCATCTCCTGCATCCGGACCTGTTATGACAGTGGTGGGCAACCTGTGGCCTGTCATGGTAATCCACTGGCGGGCTACGAGACAGTTTATTTACATTGACCGTCCGCAGGAACGGCTACCTGCAGCTCCCAGTGGCTGCGGTTCGCTGTTCCTGGCCAATGGGAGCTGCAGGCCAGCCTGCGCCTCTTCCCGCAGCTCCCATTGGCCAGGAATAGTGTGGCCCATGGGTTGCCAGTAGCCCACCACTGTGTTACGAGCTGGCACAGGTCCCACCACCACCGATCATGAGGGCCATTTGACCAGAGACCAGGCATCCTTGCTGGCCTTTCTGGCGCACATTCCCATTCAGGACATTTGCAGAGCCACAAAGTTCGGTTCACACATTCACGGCGCATTACGCCATCACTCAGCAGGCCAGAGATGACTCTGGGTTCAGCAGAGCTGTGTTGCAATCTACACGTCCATGAACGCCTGTCACGGAGTGTGGGGGTGTGTGGGGGCCCTGCACCCCCGGCTTCCTGCAATTCACCATAACTTTTAGCCAGCCAGTAAAACAGAAGGTTTATTTAGACGACAGGAACACAGTCCAAAACAGGTCTTGCCGATACAGACAACAGGACCCCCTTTAGTTAGGTCCCTCTGGCAGCCCTGGGGAGGCCACAGCCCTTTTGGTCGGGGCGCCCCCCGTTTATTTCCCAGCCAACTCCAAAACTGAAACTTCCTTTAGCCATCTCCTTTCTGGCCTTTTCCTGGCTCCATCCCCAGCCTTTGTGTCCTTTGTCCAGTTTCCCAGGCAGAGGTGTTACCTGGCCTCCAACCCCTCTCCTGAGTTCTTATGTTACATGCTCAGGTATGCTCCCTTCCCCAATGCAGGCAGTCCCAGCAAAACTCCCCTGCAACCTTCCCAGGTTAATACTCCCCACTCAGCATTCAAATAACACATCAAGAACATTCCCACTTCGTCACAACGCCTTCCTGCCTCTGTTTGGTACTGCCTGGGAGTCGCCTAATATGGAATGAACATGAGCAAGCACTCGAAGAAAAGACAGTTACCTGTTCTGTAAGTGATGTTCTTCGAGATGTGTTGTTCGTGTCCATTCCATGACCCGCCCTCCTTCCCCACTGTTGGAGTTTCCGGCAAGAAGGAATTGAGGGTAGGGGGAGCTGGCAGTGCCATTATACCACGGCATGTGCGCGCCACTCCTGAGGGTGCCAGAGCCAGTCCCATACGGATACCACTGAGGGAAAAACTTCCAGCACCAGTGCATGTGGCACGCGCACACACATAATATGGAATGGACATGAGGAACACATCTCGAGGAACAGCAGTTACGGAACAGGTAACACTGTCTTTTTTTAAAGTCATACAAAGAGAAGCTGTTCCCAAGTAATGCGTTTTTAAATCATTATGAATGAATGCATTTTTAAAGATGAATAAGCAAGAGAACACTTGTCATATTGATGTATGAAAGAACTTGGCTTTGTTTACAAAACTTACTTGCTTCTTGCAAGTATGCCTTTGTTTTGTTTTTTTTTTAACTGAGGCCAACACTTAAGATGTAAAAACACTCCACTAACATTAAGTCTGTTAAGTAGAATACTCCATTTGGAACTGTGGGCTGGTTAGGTTAACAAACATTTTAATTAAAAATTTGGTTTTAATGGTTTACCAGATCATTCAAGCACATGGCGGCACTGTGGACCCCACGCTTACAAGCAGATGTACGCACCTTCTCTGTGAAAGCCAAGTCAGTAATATGTATGCTCAGGTAAGCAAAATAATAACATAAGTTGGCACACGCTCATGTACTGAAGTATCTTTGAAGTATGTCAGTGTTTGCAGGTTTTATTGTAAAGAATGAATAACACACTATGGATTAAGTTCTTCAGTTTTCACTAACATAAAACTTCCATTGCTATTTATGGGAATTTGTCTTAGTAAAGACTGCAAGATTTGTCACTATATTAATAACTTCATAGCTCCAATGGGGAAAGAAGTTGACAGTATATGTGAAACTGTCACAGTTCTTAGATTCACAGTGTGGAGTAGAAATACAAAGAATTGGAAAAATTATTAGACCCTGCAATTTAAGACTAGAAAGTTGATTTTTAGAGTAGTTTTACATTAAATATTGACATTATTTCATTATTTCTTTTTTAATCCGCTGTGTGCTTGTCTTTCTGACAACTTATGATTTGATTCCATTAATTCACCATTTTCTTTAAGTGGAAGTTGTTTTATAAGTAAGATTACAATGTTCAATATTTCAGCAGATACATGATTTGTACATACAACTGAAAATAAGTGATAAAGTGGAACCATACGGTATAAAACTTATATTGATTTTTGGAACTCCATTACTGTAAAAAAAACAAAAAAAAACCCTACCAGCTAGACCTTATTTGTACATAAAATCCAGACCAATTTATCCTGAAATATACATACATGTTTAAATTATATAAATTGCAGCTGATTTTATACCAGTAAAACCTTTGTAGGCTTCATTGGCTATTTGCCAGGAGACATGGGCTGCACGTAACTTGCATTGAAACATACATTTTACGTTCTATTTTTAATCAAAAATAAATGCACACAATCCTAAAACTTGCTTCAGGGGCTACAAGAGAAAATCAAACTGTAGACTGGCACTGTTTCTCTCAATCCAGTTTTTAATAGAAATTATAAGAAATGGTCCTACTATTATTTTATTAATTAATGTGGTGGGGGGGGGGGGAATCAAACTTCATAAATTTTTAAACAACTAGTTCTGGCACCCTGAGTGGAGGAAAAGCATGAATAATGCGTAACATGCCTATAAAATTAGTTTAATTTAAGACTGCAAACAGTAAAATGCTTACATATGGCTATTGTGTGGTGCCCATACAGGAGATGTTTGAGCACTTCAGTTATGCATTTCTTATTTTAGCATGTTTTTAATTTCCTTTAAGTGTAACCTCCACTCTGAATTTCCTGGGTTTATAATTTTCAGTTTTGGGATAATTATAACTTGTAATATTTGTTATCCTTAGATTACTCTCAGCCGTAACTGCATCTTACCATAGTTTTTTGTCTAGGAACAGAATCCGTGAATAAGATTTCAATTAATTTTTCTTGTGTGGAAAGTTTGAAGAGTCTGTGTTCCGTTATTAAAATCACATGGGACAAGGAAAAGACTGATACAAATGGTAAATTTTCAGGGGACCTGGTTTTTAATTAATATTTTAACTCATAAACTACTAATAGATTTATCTGTACTGTCTCAGAAAATTCATTCTCTACTCAACTAGTAAGCGCTGTAAGTTTGGCAAGGATATGCTTTGTTTTTCATAGATTGTCTCTTTAAGTAAAGAATGGAACACACACCTTAAGTACAGAGTTCTTCGATTCAGCCACATATTCCATTTAGGTGTGCATGCAGCCAGCTCACCAGAGCCAGAAAACTTTGCCTAGCAGTACCCATGGAGGGGTGGCACTGACCTCTCAGTTCATCACCTGGGGGTTGTCTTGGTTTCACATCACAATGCCCTCAGTTACTGAGAGCTTTCTCTGTATATAGTTGTATAGTTAGTACCCTACTTAGTGTTAGTAAGTTACTGTAGTTAGTTGCCTTGGATGATGCCCTCACTAGGGTTCAGACACTGCTCATCATTTCGGGGGAGGGATAATCCCCATCAGTGACCCTACACACGATGCTTGTTCTGTTTGGGTGAGGATCATGCCAAGGAGCAGTGTTCAGTTTGTAAATTGTTCACTGAAAGGACTCAGGTGGCTAGAGACCTTCCCCTTTAAACATCACCTCCTCGAGCAACCCTTGAGGCCTGTTTCAGCACTGAAGGCCTTGTGGGATCAGCGGTCACCCTTTGGCTTGGCGAGTAATGCCGCTCCCTGCTTTAGGGCTGGCATCTCTCCCAAGAGATGAAGAAGCTGTTTGGCGTCCTCGAGTTCACTGAGGAAAAGGTTTCATAAGACCAGTCGGGACTGCTCCAAATTTAGATATTCTTCCTCTTTGTCTAAGAAGAGCATGGACTGGCACTGTGCCACTTCCGGCATATGGGATGGAGCAGTTCGTTCAAACTGCTCACTAGTTCTGCGTAGAGACTTGCGAGAGTTGCCTCTGGTTCTGGCCCTGGGGTGTCCGTTGAGTTCAATATCAGTGACATCAGTGCCAGCACCAGCTGTTTCCACACCGATGGCATAGCGGGCAGCATCCCATTGGTTTCAGACTCCTCACTCTGCCTATCAGTTCTGGACTCTCTATTTGTGCAGGACTTTGCTGGGTTTACAGCATCTGTGGCCTCACTGGCACCGTTTGGGCATGTTGCAGAATCTCAGAGTCCATCAGCAGTACAGCGTGGTCTCCCCCTGCCACAGACTCAGAGTTGAGGCCATTGCCAGGCCCGGCACCGAGGACCTCCTTGGCACCTGTGTACTCCTTAGCATTGCCATTCTCTTGGCAGCAGATCCTGTCTTCCACCTTGTCACAGCGCCTGGCACCGCGTGCAGCTGTGATGCATTTGGCATCGGCTGTACCAATTCTATCGTTGGCAACAGAACCTCTTTCCTACAGGATAGCAAATGAGTCAGACTGGCTCCTTGCACCATTGGGACTAGCTCTACCACTGTCCTCAGAGACCCAGGTCTCCTTGGGATCCAGGTAGGAGTTCTCCTGCTCTCCATCACTTGATCTGCGCCATAGACAGTTTTCGGAGCAGCATCATACTGAGACAGGCCCTGGCCCAGAGCCTACTGGCCATCATTTCCCTAAATGTATCCCCAGTGTCCTCCGTAGAATCCATGGGACGCTCCTTGGTCTCAGAGGTTGCTCTCCTCACCCCATTCCAGAGCAAGATCACTAGGCATGTCGGTTCTACCACAGGTTCTGGCATCAGTTGAGCTGTCCTTCTTGGGGCCTCCAGAGTTGTCTGACAGTTTGGGGATGGGACTCATCCCTAGTGCAGCTGACCGTTTCATCGTCATCCCCTGACGATTAAGCATTACCAGACTCCCTCCTTCAAGGCCTACCAGAACCTTTTGCATCATATGACTGCTACCGTGGGCATCCAGGCAGACCTTCAGCTGAAGAATAGTCACAAACTGCTGGATATTCTCCAGCCATCTGCCCTGTGGAGGGTAGCCCTCCCGATTAACAATGCAGTCCTGGAGTGTTCAGAGGTTCTTTGGAGTACTCTGCTTCACTGCCACCTGCAGTGAAGTGTTCAGAGAAGTGTTATTTGTACCTATGCAGGGTTTTGCGGGCTTCCGTTCCTATCCGGTCCCTAATTCCCTGGTTGTCACTGAAGCGAATGATAGGACCTGGCAGCGCAGATAAAACTCTGTTCCCAAGGACAAGGAGTCCAAGAGAGTGGACTTAATGGATAGAAAAATCTATACCTCTTCTTCCCTGCAAACGTGTATTGTGAACCAGTGAGCATTGCTGTCCAAGTGTGATTTTATTAATTAGACTGCTATGTCTAAATTTGTAGATCAGGAAGCCTCCAAGGAGGATTTTCAAGCATTGATAGCTGAGGACTCTTTGGTGGTCAAGACTTCCTTGAGGTGGCTTTGGACGTGGCAGAGAGATCAGTCAGAGTTATGGCCTCAGCGATAACCATGAGAAGGGCATCTTGGCTGCAAAATATGGGCATTGCTATTGATGTGCAGCAGACTACTGAGGACCTACCTTTCATGGTTGAATGCTTTTTTTCGGATAAGACTGATGAAACCTTGCACTCGTTTGAAGACTCCAGGGCTACCTTATGCGCTCTGGGGATCTGTACTCCAGCAGTGCAATGATACCATTTTTACAGTCAGCAGCAGCATCAACAGTGTTGTTTGTGGTGCTCCTTAGGGCAATCTTTCCCTCCCCTGGGGGAAATTAGTCATAGATACCAGAGGCAGAGGTCTTCTGATACTGGTTTCAGTCAGTTGACTTGTCCTACCTCGGTGTCTACTAAGCATGTGTTTTGACTTGCTTGTCCAGGGTAGCAATCCCCTTGTGACCTTTATGTCCCTGTCTCCCCAATTCGGAGATGGCTTGACTCCTTTTGTTTGTTTGGGGCTTGATTACCACCGACAGCTGGTTCCTCAGCGCCACCAGATCAGGTTACGCCATCCAGTTCTTTTCCATCCCTTCTCTCTGCCCTTCTATCCCATCCCACTTCAGGGACCCCTCTCGTGAGACACTGCTCCTCGAGAAGATTCACTCTTTGGTCGCAGTAGGAGTTGTAGAGGCAGTCCCTCTGCAGCACCAGGGCCAAGGGTTTTATTCCTGGAACATTCTGGTTCCCACATTCAAAGGAGGAGTGAGACTGATTCTCAGTCTCTGCAGCCTCAACAGATATATCAGATATGTGGGATTTCGGATGGTCACTCTATCAACTATTCTCCTGTGTTTAAATCAGAATGACTGGTTTGCTGCTTTGGACAAGGTGACCATATTTCCTTATGCTGAATATGGGATACCTGGTAAAATTACTTGTATTCAGGCGAGTTCAGTGGCAATCAGAACGATGCAGTGCAAACATTCAAATTAACATCAGGTTGACTGAGCCCCTATTAAAAGGAAATACTGCGTAGTTGGAGCCTTTTTATTTATCTTCTTTTCTTTTAGGCTTTAGGGTTCACACAGGGAGGGGTTACACATACATGCGCGCACACACCCCTACCCCACCCCACACACACAGGGAGGGGGTGACATATACACACACTTCTGTTCACCTCTCTCACACGGGAGTGGTGACCGACCAGCCTGACCTTCCCTACCCAGCGCTCTCCACCCTCCATGCTTGGCTGGGCTCCCAGGATGGGCCCGCCTCTCCTGGAATCTGGCGCTTCATCTTCCAGAGGCAAAACGCAGGGTTGCATTGCTGGTCAGAACAGTAGGTTAGGTTTCCTGTCAACATTCTGGAGTTTTGCGTTGTTTACAATGCATTCCATGTCTTTCGAGATCATATCAGGAGCTCAGTGGTTCACATTGTTACAAACAACACCACCGCAATGTATTATGTGAACAGACAAGGAGGAGCTTGCTTGACAGTGCTGTGTCAGAAAGCAATCAGGCTGGTGGTTTGCATCAGAGAGAACATTATTCTGGTGGTCGATTGCTTGCCTGGGTCCCAGATTCACCTCAGCAGGAGTTTCTCCCTCAGGCATGAGTGGTTTCTGAAGCCCAGAGTCCTGTGTTCTAGCTTTGCATTTTGGGATATCTCTACGATCGATCTCTTCACTATGAGAGATAACTAGAAATATCGTCTGTTCTTCAGGGGGCCTCAGTCCAGGCTTGCTGACTAGTGCCTTTCACCTGGGGTGAGATTAGGAATTCCTGTATGCTTTCCCTCTGATACTAATCATCCCGCAGGTAATCCTCAAACTCAAGTTGGACCATGCCAAGATCGCCCTCACTGCTCTAGCATGGCTGATGCAGTGCTGGTTCTCTAACCTTCTGGTGTTATTAGTTTGGCCTCCCATATCTCTCCCTCTTCATTCTGACCCAGCATCAAGGTCAGACCTTGTGTCCCATGCTCAGCTCTCTACTCCTCACCGTGTAGCTGATCAGTGGTTAGACGAGGAGGAGGAAGAGAAGGAACACATTTTGGAGGCTGTTCGACAGATCTAACTTAATAGCAGGAAACCCTTCATCAGATTGGCCTGTTTGACCAAATGAGAACTTTTTTGGTGTGATCATTGGATCTTCAGGTTCAGCTGATGTTGAGTGGGATTCAGGATTCCTTAAAGTACTTGTTGCATCTTCCGCTCTTGCACTCAGTTTGTTGAAGGTGATTTCAGCATTTCATCTGCCAATCCAGGGGAGGTTGGTGTTTTTGAATGCCATGGTTCTTGAAAGGAGTCCTTCATCTCCATTTGCCAGTGAGAGAACCAGTTTCTTTGTGGGACCAGAATATGGTCTTAGCAGCTCTGATGGGACCTTCATTTGAGCCTTTGGCATCTTCTTTTCCTCTTCTGTGTCAAAAGAGTGCGTTCCTGGTGGCTATAACATCCACGAGGAGAGTGTGAGAGTTGCAGGCTTTGATGGCAGAGCTTCTTTACATGCAGTTTTTTAAAGACAAAGTGACCTTGTGGCCACACCAAAAGTGGTGTCTCAGTTTCACTTGAACCAGTGTATCTACTTGTCTTCTGTCCCAAGCTGCATTCAATCTTGGAGGACCAGCCTCTTCATTTGATGGATGTTAGGTGCTGTCTCTCCTTTTACCTGGAGAGGACTAAACCTTTTCATACTTCGCCTTTTCAGTTCATGTCATATGCAGACTGGATGAAGGGACAAGCAGTCTCTTCGCAGGCAATGTCCAGGTGGATAACTTCCTGCATGAAGACTGCATATGAAATAGCACGAGCTATGCCCTCTCAAAGGGTGCAAGTTCACTCTACAAGGGCACAGGCTATGTCAGTGGTGTTTTTAAGCGACGTTTCAATATTGAATGTTTGCAGGTTTGCCACTTGATCTTCTGTGCATACATTTACCAACCATTATGCCATTACTGTGGCATCCAGAGCAAATGCAAACTTTGTTAGAGCAGTCTTGCAGTCCTTGTTTAAGTAGCCACGAGGCTGGACCTACTGCAGGTACTGCCTGTGAGCCACTAAAGTGGAATACATGTCTGAATCTACTCAAAGAAGAAACAATTACTTATCGTAACTGTGATTCTTTGAGATGTGATGCAGATAACTATTTCACAACACACTCTCCATCCCCTCTGCATCGGAGTCTATACTCATGATTTTTGGTGCGAAGGAACTGAGGAGCGTTGCAGAGGTGCTGCCTAGTGGAGCCAGGGGAGCGGTTACACCCATGAGGTGCAAGCGCTGCCCCCTCCAATTAGTACTGCTAAGCAAAAGTGTCTGGCTCTGGTGCTCTGGGCGTGTACACATCTAAGTAGAATACACATCTGCATCACATCTTGAAGAGCTGTTGTTACAATAAGTAACAGTTTCCTTTGACCAACTCCTCCATAATAATACATGTTTAATATTAAAAGAGAAATAAAATGTATCTTCCGGAAACCCAGGTCTAGTGTTCATAGTATGTCTGAAGGAGATGTAGTGTGAAAGAGGGCACCTAAAGGGCTGGGGGAAAGAATTATATCCTGTGAGAGTTCAAAAGAGCGAAACATCTTTTTAATGGGTTAAGTGTGGGTGTCCTAGCATGTTGTTTTTAATATAAGTTAAAGCTAGAGTAACAACTTCTAACTATATATATATATGTGTGTGTTGGTAGGCTGTGAGAGAAAGGAAGAGGTGCATCACAGCACACTGGCTGAACTCCATCTTGAAGAAGAAGAAAATGATACCACCGCATCGAGCCCTTCATTTTCCAGTGGCATTCCCACCAGGAGGAAAACCATGCTCTCATCATGTAAGAAAACCCAAAGTTAAAACAACTAGCATTTTTTCTTTAAAAGCTTAATTGCACTGAGTATTGAATATTGGTTGTATTGAGACTGCATGTCAGTATCCAGTGCATATCCAGAAAATACCTAATTGACTTTTCCCAGTGGTGGGATTGGCTTCAGATACATGTAAATAAAGGATTTTCTCTTGTTCTTACAAGTGGTAGTTAGAACTTTCCACTTATATGGTGTGTACCATCCATTGATCTCCAGTGTTTTATGCATTAATGAGTTTTAAGCCTTACAGTACCCTTTAATAGTTCTTCATCTTACACATGAAGAAATTAAGGCACGGAGATTAAGCAAATTGTCCAAGGTTGGACAGCAAGAATCAAGATGAGAATTGAGGTCCCCTGTTCTTTAACCACTAGACTGTGATCATTTTTCTCTTACTTCATAGATGCTGATGTTCTTGCAACTGTGGCAGTTTGTGTGTTTTGGTTTTTAATGCTTGGTATTGAGAAATCCCAATTTGCAGGACCAAAAAAAATAATGAAACCTGTTCTTAGACTGGTAACTAACCATTCACAAACTCAAGAGATTGAATTTTGATACTTCAGAAGTGAGAATACTTTGAGAAATCATATTTTTTTTGAGTGCAGTGGACGGCATCTTAGTTGCACCACTTTCATTAACACTAATGGCAAAACGCACTGCGAGACATTGAACTTTCCCCATACAGGGCCTGGTCCTGAAAACATTTGTGTATGAAGTCAGTGAGTAATGTTTGCATGATTGGGGCCAAAGCCAGTAGTTTCAGTTCCTGCAACTTTTATGAGAAGATTTTGAATTCAAATAAGGAGGGACATGTAGAATAGGAGATAGCATCATCCTAATATTCCTTTCTCCTAACTGGACAATGACAGCTGGAAATTTTTTCAATGAGCAGAATTTAATGTTTGCATTGATGCCTGAAGCAGGCTTTGTAAGGGCAAAAAGGAAACTTTTAATTTGGATGTTAAAATATAGCTTTAATCTTGAGTGCCTTCTCAATGAAGAAAACTTCATGAGGACTTCTTAGAGGTCAAACAGCAATACATCAAGCAGTCAGTCAGCACTGTGCAGTTCATTGCAGTATAGAAACTGATCTCATTAGTTCCAGGTCTCAGTTACTGTGGTCCTGCACTTGAGCCAGGAGTATATTGGGGAGCAAAATTAGCTTGAAGTTACCTTTTGTGATCTCCATATTCTGATGCAGCTAGAGTCCTGCTGTGCTTCTGGTGTAAATCAGTCTAGTTTCAGGGCCCTAGGAAGGAGAGAACAGTTTAGTGCCACAGCCTCGGCATGTAGGGGTGGGAGAAATGCTGATATAGAGCTCTTATACCTGCTGAAGAGGTGCCCTATGCATGGGCATTCTCAGGAGTCTGTTTCCAGTTCTCTGAGACTCCTTTTTAATGCTAGAGCTGCAGAAAAGTGCTGTAGGTATCTGAGAATTGGGCCCATGTATTATAATATGCATAAATAGCAATTTTAATAATTATACAGGTACAGAAATTCAGGTTTGCTGTAGCCCAAACAAACACCGCAGTTGAAATGAGGTATGTTTCCTAGGAATCCTGGCAATCCTTTCCTAGTTCAGCAGTAGCATTCTTTGGTAGTCTTGGATAGCTGTCATTTCTCACTATTGGTATGTTGACACTGCATTTTAAAACCTATGGCAGCAAGTCTCAGAGCTCAGGTTGACAGAGTTGGTCTTGTGCTACATGACTAAATGCAGCTGTGTAGATGTTCAGGCCCAGAGTGGGCTTCATAGCCTGAGCTGCAATGTCTACATTGCTGTTTTTAGCATCATAGAAGAAGCCCAAGTCTGTAGGGACGTGGGCTCTGCGACTCGGTACCAGGGGTTTTAAAAGACAATGTAGACATAACCTTAGACTGCTTAGTTGCCAGCTCTCAGAATTAATGGCCTGATTTCAAGAGGCCTGATAGTTTCCTCATTTTGTAACTTGGATCTTCCACACACTCAAACTGTACACATGTTGAGTTCGGGGTGGTTAGAGAAGTTTAATTTCTTTGCTTTATGGTTTCTTAATTTCTGCTTGACATTAACTAATTTACATTCTCAGTCTTTAATTCTTTTTTGTGCTTGTAAATTTGATATGTTTTGTGGATTCTTAAAATTACCCCTCTGTCCCCTCCCCTTATCAGATGTTTGCCAGGCAGCTAATAAAGACATGGACATGGACCCTGCTCCAAATTCAGACATGATGCAACATATGAGGCTCATAGACAAATGAGGACTTGGGAGAGAAATATCAAGGATTGCAATAAGACACAGTTACAAAACAAGGCTTGCACACATCTTGGCAATTTACTGTTCCAGGGCTTCATTATGACAATTATGATGGTGTGGCTTTCTTTCAAAAGCGACCAAAACAAAAATTATTTCCCAGAAAAATATATAAGTCCAAAGAAGGAACTGAATTGATAGTTCAGTAGACTTAGCACAAAAGTGAGATAGGAATCCCATTGTTATAGTACTAACTCTGACACTGAGTCCTCCTGTGGCCTTTGGCAAGTCATTCCACTGCTTGGCCATAGTTTTCCCCACCTATAAAGTGGAACTAATTTGTATATTCTTATTCCAGTGCTGGTCCGTGGGTGTATTCCACATGTGGGTATGCATGCGCACCATGCTCCTGAGTCCAAAGATTTTAACAAGGAGTGTCCATCCACCCGCACATGTGCAGTAGGTCTCCTTGTGCTCCTGAGCAAGCATATAACAGGAAGTAGAGATTGATGCCTTCTCAGTTCTTTCTTACTGCCATATGACCTCACTCAGAATTTAGTGTTCTCTTTTTCTTCAGTTTTTAGGAGAACCTGTAAATAAAATTGTAAATAATTATTCTTCTTAGATTTAGTATTGTCATAGTTTTAGTGTAGTAAGTGTAGTTTCTTCCCTGGAGAAAGCCAAGCCTGAACAGGTGATTTACCCATATAGACACAACCTCCCCAGGGACCAATGGTACTCTATCCCCTGGGGTTCCTCCTTCTGGCACTATTGGGGACTGTGGGATCCCTATAATAGATGCCCAGGACCCACCCCGGAGTCTTTCCACTTCTCTTTCTTGCCAACATCTGGATCCCTCAGTGTGCGAGGAGAATATTGAGCCAGAACCACAGGTACCGACAGTTCTGACAGGAATCTCCTCCTCCTCCTCCCCAGGTGAGACGGTCTCTCCTTTTTCTCCAACACCACTGAACAACCATAGGGAATACTAGGAATTGTTGCAAAGAGTGGCTAGCAATTCCCAGATACCTCTAGAGGAAGTTCAAGACCCACACCCCCGACGGCTGAACATTCTGCAGCCTCAGGGCTAACCCTCCTGGTTAACAAGGCCATATTGGAACTGGTGAGGTTGGTCTGGCATACCCAGTATCCTGCGCCTCCATACCTAACAGGGCCAAGAGGGGCTATTTTGTCCAGGCAAAGGGAGCCAAATTTATGTTCTCCCACTCTGCCCTCAATTTCCTGGTTCTATAGGCTGCTACAGAAAGGGCTAGGTCACAATACTTTTGGACCACCCCATCAGAGAAGGACTCCAAAAGACTACCTTTTGGGAAGTAAGTACCTTCTCTTCTGTGGCTTGCAATTTTGCATTGTCAATTCCCCCCCTGCTAGCTAAGTACAACTTCAGCAACTGTTCTAAACTGGTAGCCTCTCAGGACAAACTTTCACCTGAAGACAGACCCCAGTTCCTCTCCGTTCTAAAGCAGGCAAGTTAGTGGCTAAAACAGCCCTTCAGGCTGCATTTGATGTAGTGGATACAGCATCGAGAAATTTAGCCACTGGTATTGTTATGAGAATGGATTCTTGGTTGCAATCCTTAGACTTTCCCAGGGAAGTGCAGAATAGTATCCAGGACCTTCCCTTTGACGAGTCGAACCGCTTTAATGAGAAAACTGATTAACTCTCTTCATTTGTTAAAGAACCCTCCACTTTCTGGGGATCTATATACCAGCTCCAAGGAGGAGGCATCGGAGTCACACCGATAAACCAAGACCAACTCCCCCTTCTCATGCTTTCTATTACCAGTGTCCTGCCAGGTCCCCGTGCAAACAGAAGACTCAGAGGCTCTGCTTTTCAGCCCTCTCTGCCACTATGATTGTGACCCATTCTCAGCCCCCTCCTTGGATCCACGCTTACCATCACTTGTGCCACATGCCCCTTCTCCTGCCACTTCTACAGGCCATCTTACTCTTTTTTTGCCCATAGTTGAGAGCTAATCATGACAGACAGTTGGGTCTTGAAGCTCATCCTTCAGGCATACCCTATAAAGTTCTTTTCTTTCCCTCTTTACAAATCCTCTTCCTGGTCCCCCTTCAAGAATCCCTCTCAAGAGGTGATTCTTCAACAGGAAGCGGAATCCCTACTACACCAAAGGGCAATAGAACAGGTCCCACCTTAGAATCAAAGAAGAGGGTTCTATTCTCTGTATTTCCTAGTTCCCAAAAAAGACAGAGGTTAGAGACCCAGTCTGTATCTTTGGCAACTCAACATCTTCATTCAGAAGTTGAGATTCAGGATGATTACATTGGCAGCAAGAATTCCCTATCTTCAGGAGGAGATGTGGTTTGTGGCTGTCGACATGAAGAAGGTATATTTTCATATAGACATTCATCCCTCCCACAGGAGGTTCCTGCGGTTTATGCTGAGTCAAGAGCACTTCCAATTCCAAGTCCTCCCTTTCGGACTAGTGACAGCCTTCAAAGTGTTCACGAAAGTTTTCTTAGTGGTGATGGCCCAGATGAGACCTCAGGGCCATACAGTTTTTCCATATCTGGACGACTGGCTCCTGGTAGGATGCTGTCAATGGGAGGTCAGGTCAGCTACACAATTCCTCATTCAGCTTCTTGCATCTCTGGGGATCTCTCTGAACAGAGAAAAGTCTATTTTATCCCTCACGAGGATGCTAAACTTTATTGGGGCAACATTGGATTCTGTTTCTACAAGTCCCTTCCATCCTCCCTGCAGAAAGATTCCAAATGATATGCAGCCTGGTTTCTTTGATATCCTGCAGACCAAGAACTACAGTGAGAATGTGCCTATCCCGGTGATGCCACTCATGTGACACCCTTTGTCAGGCTTCATCTATGATGCCTGTAGGCCTGGCTCAGTTCAGTCTACTTGCCCAACAAGGACCACATCAACACCAATGTGACCATTTCTTCCAAGATCATCACTTCCTTCATATGGCGGTTGAACCTAGAAAAGGTGAGAATGGGAGCCTCCTTCTCCACTCCCACTCCAGTAGACACTATTGTAACAGATGCTTTCCTTCTGGGGTAGGACACCCTCCTGAACAATCACACCGACAGGACACGTGAACCCCACAGGAGGCCAGACTACAAATCAACATAACTGCAACTGTGGGCAGTCCGCCTTGTATGCAAGGCCTTCTTCCCACTCATATGTGCCTTCCATATCCAAGTGATGTCAGACAATATCATTGCCATCATTTGCATAAACAAACGGAGAAGCAAGATCTCTCCCACTGTATCTGAAAGCAGTGAGGCTTGGAACTGGTCCAGCAGGCACAACATTCCTATCCAGGCAGCATACCTCCCAGGTATTTGCAGCTCCTTAGCAGACAACCTCAGCAGGCGCTTCTAGGCGGACTGCAAGTGGGAAATCCACAGCCTCTTCTGACAGTGGGACACATCTCCTGGGACCTCTTTGCATCCCAGACAGGCAAAGACCCCCTTCCCCTGTATTGCTTCAGGGGAGCCATAGGCTGTGACTTACAAGGTTTCAGTATGCCTTTCCTCCCATTCCCCTGCTTCCACAGGTCCTGAGAAAGATATGTGCTACAAGGCCAGCATCATTCTCCTAGCACCCTGCTGGCACAGACAGTTTTGGTTCCCAGAGCTGTCAATGTCAGCCCACTCTCCAGTCAAGATCCACCCCTTCCTAGAACTCCTGACGCAGGACAGGAGCAGAATCAAAGACCCCAGCCTGACCTCGCTCCAAGACCTTGTGTTTGGATGTGCGTTGGAAGTAGAACACTCTCTTGTTATTCCCCTGGTGCAAGCTATGCTTACACAGAGTAGAAAAGATTTGGCTAGGATTTCCTCTTTAGCTAAATGGAAGCATTTCTCCACCTTTGCACAGCACAATCAGTCTTACCTAGTCACTTCAAGCATCCTGATTGTTTTAGATTACCTCCTTTGGTCTTTTGATTGGCTTGTTATAAGCCCACCTTGCAGCCATTAGTGCCTTCTTCCCTCCAGTAGATGGGCACTCTGTTTTTACCCCCCCAACTATGACACAATTCATGAAGGGTCTCATTGAGGCCTTCCTGCCAGTTACTAAACCTATATTGCTATGGGATCTTAACCTTGTGCTGTCAAAATTCACCAGACCACTGTTTGAACCCTTAGCGACATGCTTCATGTCCCACCTGTTCATCAAAGTGGTGTTTCTAGTGGCCCTTACTTTGGCCAGAAGGGTCAGCAAACTGGGAACCATCATGGCAGATCCTCCCTAGAGGACTTTCAGAAGGAAAAGGTATTGCTTCGCCTCCACCCTAAATTTCTCCCCATCGTCATCTCTCAATTTCACATCAACCAGTGTATTCACTTATCTGTCTTTTTTCTAAAAACCCCATGCTTCTCCTGAAGAGAAAAGACTTCGCTCCCTTGGCGTCCCACATGCTCCATCTTTTTACCTGCAAAGAATCAAACCTATCAGAAAGTCACCAAAACACTCTACTGCAATTCCAGAGAGATACCGAGGTCAGGCCATAACCTGTCAAAGAATTTCCAAGTGGGTCATCTGTCCAGGAACTGCCATTGCATGACACAGGTACAGCAGCCACCTCGAGCTCCGTACACGTTTCCTAGACACCATGCACAAGTCCAGGCCTCTGTTGCAGATGTAGCAGTGGGATCTGCCATATTGAAAGCATCTTTGTTTCAGGCTTCCTCACACCCCCTTCTAGCCTGAGCACTGCTTGCCATTCACTTACGTGTGGAATATACATAGGGACCAGCACTCAAAGAAATGGAAGTTACTTACTGTACCTGGAAGTTCTTTGAGGTGTGTGGTCCCTATCTGTAGTCCACTACCCATCCTCCATCCCCTGTGATTTGCAGTAAGAAGAGGAACGGGGTGGGTGGCATCCACCCTTACTGCCTCTTATACCCTCACTCAGGAGCACAAGGAGACCTACTCTACTGATGCAGTCCAACGGATACTGCTTGTTAAAATCTCCGGACTCAGGTGCATGGTGTGCATGTGTACCCATGTGTGGAATACAGATAGGGACCATGCATCTCAAGAGAACTTCCAGTTACAATAAGTAACCTCCATTTCACTGAGACACATTGACAAGTTCCCCAGACTAGAGAAGAGTAATCTCTTATTTACAACCTGAGTGTAAATACTACCTAGTTCTTTTATTATTATTTTATTATTAATTGTAACTCTTGTTCTTTTCTACGCTAGATTATCTCAGTGACAGGATTTGTTGATAGTGACAGAGATGATCTCAAACTAATGGCTTACCTAGCAGGGGCGAAATACACTGGCTATCTGTGTCGCAGCAACACAGTTCTCATCTGTAAAGAGTAAGTGATTTATCTCAACAGCATTCACATCTTCAATAACCTATTTCCAGTCTAGCTACAAAATGATTTTTGATTATGTTAGTGACTTTCTTGCTGTATGTTATTCATTTATAGGTATTTCATGATAAAGGCACTTAGGTTTTAATTTATTATTTTCCTGGAGCGATCTAAACAACTGCAGTATGGATGCCCAGTTTTATGAATTATATTACGAAGTCCTGTTATATTCCAGTAATTTACAGTTTTTTACTTCTGAGTTTAGAAGGCTAACTTTGGAGCCATTAAGTATAAAGTTATTTCTCTTTAAGAGAGGATGCAGTTATTAGGCCATTTATAAGTAAATGATTAACACTGATTGGTTAAAAGGTCTTCAACTAGTGCCATTTTAGATCTTCTGTTCTGGGCAGATATTCTAGCTCACCAACCATTCACGTCTATAGCAAAAATATCTCTTAGGAAAAGCACTTATTTGGCTGCAACTACCAATAAAAAAAATCCATAGGGTAGGCTGAGAAGAGAATGTTGGTATTCTAGAACTTAACTGAAGGAAGTACCTTTTTATTAATGTGTATATTTTCTTCCCCCCCCCGGCACAATAAGGCCTACTGGGTTAAAGTATGAGAAAGCCAAAGAATGGAGGATACCATGTGTAAACGCACAGTGGATTTGCGATATATTGCTTGGAAATTTTGAAGCATTACGGCAGATTCAGCATAGCCGATATACAGTGTTCAATCTTCAGGACCCGCTTTCTCCTACTCAGCATCTGGTTCTAAACCTCCTGGGTAAGTGGGAATTCCATTCACAATATCCTGTATATCACAGAGATCAGCCTACTGGATAACATTATAATTATACTCAGTCATGTTGGACTGTGTCATATCTTTTTGTTGTAACAAATTACTTACACGGTCCTGTATGTTTTTTCTTCACCTCTTGTAGATGCTTGGAGAGTGCCATTAAAGGTATCATCAGAGCTTCTAATGGTATGTTGATTTATTCTTGCAGTTGTGTTTTCAAATAGTTACTGCTAGGGCTTTGTTGTATCGATGTAAGAGAGAGTAGGTGAAAATCAGGATGGGCATGAACGTGTATTTTAAAAAAAGCTTCCTTTCTGTATTTGATGATGTTCTCCATGTTAATTTATTTTCATGCTTCAGGTGAGTCAAAAAAGAAAAGAAATCATTTTGCAAAATCCAAGCAATTTTGGGTGCCCACTTGAAACCTCTTAAAGAGTTCTGGTTTTCGGAGGGTCATTATTCAGCACTTTCTGAAACTGAGGCCCCTTTTAAGACTTTTCAAGTTGGACAGCCAAAATCATTAGTTACTTCTGAAAATCTTGGCCTGAATGCATAATATTTATACTGCGCAAAATTAAGGCAGAATTGTTCCATTCATATGGTTTCAAGTACTGTTATGCATACACAATATCAAGTCCCAAAACCATGGACTTGGTACCAAGTGAAAGGCATTTGTAATCTTATTTAAGAATATTATGTTTTTAAAAGTTATATTGATAAAAAACGTAGTAAGACTGTAGTGTAAACTGACAAAAGCAAGGAGATTTAGAGTGACTGTTCCACATATTCCTCATGTTTTCTTGATATTGCAATCCATACTATAGGATATGTAAAAGTTCTTTTTATTTTATTTTATATAGACTAATGTAAATACAAAAATTAAGGTTAAGGTGACAACTTCCTCTCTGAATTCCCTTGTTTTTGTCAATGTATAATAACGTTAACTTATTTTATGATCTTGAAAATTTTTAGACTAGGATTTCTCTAGCCATGTCAGGGTCATTCTTTTCTTTTAACAATTTCATAATGTTTGACTTTCTTTTATGGTTAATTCCAGTTTGCACCAATGAATATACAGCTCCATTGTACAGCAGATGGCATTTAGATAAAATTTCACATTGCACACACAATACTTGCCTTATCTTTTGTGTTCTGGATTATTTGTTATCTTAGTCTTATTACCATACTCTTTATTAAGCAAGAGCTGAATAACTTTCAAATTCATTTGAACTTTTTTTTAACTGTCAAAATATTTTAAATAATTCCATTTTTTCAAGCACTCAGCAGTTGACAAAACCAGTACTAAAGTATGCCTGACACCTGGCCTTAAGCCTGATGCCATCTTCCAGTTTTTGAAATGAATTTTAAACGCTTAGGAATATGGTCTTGTGTGCCTGCACTATTTGGTACTTACCACAATATTTATGGAGGGACTGATTGCATATCCTATTGCTGCCTACTTAGTCAGTCTCAATTTCTAGGTTGCCAGTTGAAATGTAGCCTGTGCTAGCACATATTTTTCATCTGTGTGTAGATTTAGTTGTCTTCATATATTTTAAAATAAGTGTTCTCAACCTTTTTCTTTCTGATGCCCCCACAACATGCTATAAAAACTCAGTGGCCTGCCTGTGCCACAACTGTTTTTCTGCATATAAAAGCCAGGGCTGGAGCTAGGGGGTCACAAGCAGGGCAATTGCCTGAGGCCCCATGCCACAGGGGGCCCCGCAAAGCTGATTTGCTCAAGCTTCAGCTTCCGCCCCAGTGGCAGGGCTCAGGGCCCCAGGCTTCAGCACCACACTGCACAGATTTGGCTTTCTGCCCTAGGCCCCAGCAAGTCTAACGACGGCCCTGCTTGGCAGACCCCCTGAAACCTGCTTGTGGCCTCCCAGGGGTCCCTGGAGCCCTAGTTGAGAACCGCTGCTTTAAAATATAGTAGTTAAATGTTTTATTGTGAAACAGAAAAATTAGGATGGCTAATCAGAAAGTTTGTGCTTACTTCAGACACAAATGTATGGTGATCTAATTGCAGGGTGTGAGATTGCCCCTGAAACCAAAGCAAAATGAATCCAGTCTTCAGCCTTCTTCTAAACGGGCAAGGTAAGAATAACTGGCTAACAGTGACAAAAGCTCATTAACTTCCTTTTGCACAGGACTTCTGTTTCCTTTGTTATTAAAAAAACTTAAGAGAATGTCCATAAAACTGTCCATTAGCTGTCAGCCTGGAACCATCAAATCCCTTACTTACTAAGATGGTTGTATCTGGAAGAAATGGCTACATGTTGCCAATAAGGTTGTTGATTAATCGCAGTTAACTCACATGATTAACTAAAAAAAAAAATTAATTGCGAATAATTGCACTGTTAAACAATAGAATATCAATTGAAATTTATTAAATATTTTTGGATGTTTTTCTACATTTTCAAATATATCAATTTCAATTACAACACAGAATACAAAGTGTATAGTGCTCACTTCATATTATTTTTATTACAAATATTTGCACTGTAAAAATGATAAACAAAAGAAATAGTATTTTTCAATTCACCTCATACAAGTACTGTAGTGTAATTTCTTTATCATGAAAGTGCAACTTACAAATGTAGTTGTTTTGTTACATAACTGCACTCAAAAACAAAACAGTGTAAAACTTCAGAGCCTACAAGTCCACTCAGTCCTACTTCTTGTTCAGCCAGTAGGTAAGAGAAACAAATTTGTTTTACATTTATGGGAGATAATGCTGCTCACTTCTTAATTACAATGTCACCTGAAACAAGTGAACAGCTGTTGCATGGCACAGTTGTAGCCGGCATCGCAAGATATTTATATGCCAGATGCACTAAAGATTCATGTACCTCTTCATGCTTCGGCCATAGTTCCAGAGGACATGCGTCCATGCTGATGACACTTGTTTAAAAAAAAATGAATTAATTACATTTTGACTGAACTCCTTGGGGGAGAGTTGTTTGTCCTCTGCTCTGTTTTACCTGCATTCTACCATGTATTTCATGTTATAGCAGTCTCGGATGATGACTCAGCACATGTTCATTTGAACAACACTTTCACTGCAAATTTGACAAAATGCAAGGAAGATACCAATGTGAAATTTCTAAAGATAGCTACAGCACTCGACCCAGGATTTAAGAATCTGAAGTGCCTTCTAAAATCTGAAAGGGATGAGGTGTGGAGCTTGCTTTTAAAAATTTTAAAAGAGGAACACTGGTGCCGAAAGTACAGACACCAAACCACCAAAAAGGAAATCAGCTCTGCTGGTGGCATCTGACTCAGATGATGAAAATGAACATGCATCGTTCCACACTGCTATGGATCGTTATCGAGCAGAACCCATCAGCATGGACGCATGTCTCCTGGAAGAGTGGTTGAAGCATGAAGGGCCATATGAATCTTTAGCGCATCTGGCACCTAAATATCTTGTGACACCGACTACAACAGTGCCATGCGAACGTCTGTTCCCACTTTCAGGTGACATTGTAAAGAAGAATCAGGTAGCATTATCTTCTTCTAATGTAAACAAACTTGTTTGAGCAATTGGCTGAAAAAGAAGTAGGACTGACTGGACTTGTAGTCCTACTACTTGTAGTCCTACTAAAGTTTTACATTGTTTAATTTTTGAGTGCAGGCTTTTTGTACATAATTCTACATTTGTAAGTTCAACTTTCACGATAAAGAGATTGCACTACAGTACTTGGATTAGGTGAATTGAAAAATACTATTTCTTTTGTTTTTTTTACAGTGCAAATATTTGTAATAAAAAATAAATATAAAGTGAGCACTGTACACTTTGCATTCTGTGTTGTAATTGAAATCAATGTATTTGAAAATGTAGAAGACATCCACAAATATTTAAATACATGGTATTCTATTGTTTAACAGTGCAATTAATCGCGATCAATATTTTTAATGGCAGAATTAATTGAGATTAATTTTTTTAATCACTTGACAGCCCTAGTTGCCAACTATGCACTGGAGGAGATGGAAAAAAGAGAGCACACCCAAGTAGTGAACTAGAAGGAGAGAAGGGAGGAGAGAATAGAGAGAGGATGTGGAGAAATTAGAGAGGCAGAGAACTAGGGGTAGAGGGAAGAAAGCAGAGACAGTGAAATGAAATGGGATGAGAAGTGGAGAGGAAAACCATGTAAATAAAAAATAGAAAGCAAAACTGAAAAAAGGATTTAAAAAGCCAATGGAACATAGAAAAGGTTGGGAGGGGAAGAGAGAATGGACAAAAGAAAGTGAAATGGAAACAACATATTCACATAAAAACATCATAATTGCAAAGGGCTCTTTATGAATAAACTAAAAAGTGAACTCTTGAGCCTTTCATGAATCAGAGACTACATCATCTTGTGAGAGCTTTCTTCACCTTGTCTCTAAAACTGGGTCCAGCAATTGAGCAGAGACTTCTAAAGGGTTAGCATTCATGGCACAAACAATATGTTGCCTGTTAATATAAATGCTTAACTCTTAAGATTAAAATCATGCTGGATGATTAGTTTGACTTTGGTGATTTTCTCTAGCAATCATTCTGCCATTCACTGTGTAAAGTCTACAATCCTTTATAATGGTGAAAGTGTAAATAAGAAAAGTGGCCAGGGTATCCGATACGTGTCTGGAAAAGCACTGCAGCTTAGGAAGCCTTTTTGGAGATAATCTGAGCTCCACTGGGTCAGGACTGTGCTCAGTCTGTTCCTTATACCAACTTAAACACATCTTGTTCTCAGGTTGGCAACCTTTTATCAAAAAGCCGTAAAGCCTGCAAACCTTTACTTGTGTGAGTAGTCCCATGAGTAAAAGTTTGCAAGATTGTGCTTCAGTGGTTTTAAAATAAAAACATTGGTCCCAGTCATCATGATGTCCTGTATCTTTCTATTTTGTAGAATTGAGGACATACCACCACCTACTAAAAAGCTCTCACCAGAATTGACCCCAATGGTGCTCTTCACAGGATTTGAGCCTACACAAGTCCAGCAGTATATCAAGGTGACTTTCATATTTGTCACTTATGCACAATATTTTGGAACATTTAGCAACTTCAGATTATTTTCCCTAACCCATCAAGTGTAATTTGTGTCTACAAGACTTTATCAGAACAGGTCTAAAAGATATAAAGAGAGAAAATTGTAGGGAATGGTTTTAAAGTAGTGGAGAATATAGTTTTCGGTAAATTGAGTTTTATTTGCTAGTTATATCCAAGTTAGTATTACTCAGGTACTTCATTTTACTCAGGTCTTATTTTTTCTTTCCTAATGTTCATTTTCAAAGTGTGGGGGATACCTTCAGTACCTCCAATAGCAAACCAAATGACCACATTCAGATGAGGAACATATGAATAACCATATTGAATCAGACCCAAGGTCCATCCAGTGTAGTATCTTGTCTCTTGACTCTGTGCAGCAGCAGATGCTTCATAGGAAGGTGCAAGATTACCCCATATCTGCCTACTCTGTGTTGTCTGTCCCCCATGAATGTTTAATCCTGCTTCTTCACAGACATTGTTTTAAATTTTAAAGCATGAGGCTTTATATCCCTTCCAAAACTTAACTGTTAAAACTCAGGATATTCTTGTTACCCATATGAAAGTCCAGTCCCTCTTTGAACCTTGCTACATGGAGCTAGATTCAGAAATGAACTTAGGTGTGGCAATGTTCAGCCTCAACATGCCTAACCATGCCTAGAAAATCCCTGGGATTCTCAAAGCCTGAATTAGATGCTCAGGCTCCTTATACAATGCATGGGGAGAGATAGGCTCCTTAGAATGGGAGTCACAAAAGCAAGCACATTAAATGGCTCCCTGTCTAAGCCAGCCAATAGGAGATGCCAAGCAGAAGGGTGTGTCCTAAGCCCCACCCCTCTCAGAGAGGAGGACGTCCCTCATAACTTTTAGCCTAGTGAGGTGTATTCCACATATGAGTACACATGTACTTGAGTCCAGAGACTTTTTAGTAGCAGTGTCCATTGATCTGCACATGCACAATTGTTCTTGTGCTCTCAACCAAGGATATGAGGGGCAGTGTGGACTGGAGCCTCTCCAGTTCCTTGGTACCACTACATGGCCTGAGTCAGAATCTTCTGTGTTCACACCTTCTTCCTTTGACTGCTTCAGTCTGTGTATAAATATTGTAAATAGTTTTACTACTTTACTCTTTTAGTGTTAAGTACTAGTGTAGCTAGTTAGTTGTTTTCCCCCATCCTGGGGAAATCCTCCATGGGAGGCTAGGGTTATGCCCAGAGTCCCAGGGTTACAGAATTGTTTCCCGCCCCCGGCTCCTTTTCAGTGAGTGACAAACACCAGCACTGCTTTTAGTGCCTAGGTGAGGCTCACATCTTAGAAGTTCTGAGAGAGAAGGAGCAGCAAATGTTGCACTTAGTAGTCAGATCCAGGCTAAGGACAACCCCCTAGACATCAGCTTCAATCAACAGGCAGAGTCCCTCCAAACATAAGCTCAGTGCTCGAGACTGAGACTTCTAAGCCTAAGGTGAAGGCTTCTCATGAGAGTATGGGGCATTGTCACAAGCACAGAGACAACATTCTTCCAACGCTGCCCCAAAGGAAAAAAGACACCCCCCAACCCCTTCAAAGTTGGGAGAGTTCTTGCCCCTGCACCTAAAAATTAAGGCCAAAGTAAATCTCCTGAGCAGGAGAAAGTGGCACTATGGAGAATGGATCCATTTGTTCCAGTACGGGTTCTGATACGCTGACAGTAAGACATTCATCGCCACTCCCTTTAACATCCAAATCATACTCTGCCAATAACGTCACAGCGCTGGAGGAGTCCAGCTTCCAATGTGACCAGGGAAACACTGGATCCAACAGGCCCACCAGCTGATTCTCCCCATACCCCAAGATGGTCTGAGACCTATGTCTCTCTGTCCACTACTCTGAGGTTCACCATTATTCACAGACATAATTGATGCAGAAGAGGAAGCTATTCTGAGGTCATAGGGTCTCTCTTCTCTCCCCCCTTGAATCTGGGTACCGTAGCTGAGGATCCAGCATTTTCATCTGATGAGTTACAGGTGTCAGAAGAGCCCCTACCCTATCATGCAGAAACGGGACTAGAGAGAGCAGGGTTCCATCCTGCAATCAGAACTGGTGGTACCCAGTGCCGTGGGGTTCTCAGCTAGTTTAGCCTTCATACGGGCATTACCCAGGATCAGTACATGAACATTTCTTGCCATCTCCTGGCCAACACCAGCTGGCCCCATCGGAATATGTAGAAGACTGAGCTGAACTGGATCCAACAGTTCTGATGGTTTGGGGAGCAATTTCATTGTCTTTCCCAGATGAGGCAGGTATCCCATCTTCACCATCTCTGCCTGATGACTAGAGGCAATATCAGTAGCTCCTACAAAGGGTGGTGTCCAAGCTCCAGATTTAGCTTGAAGAGGTTCAGGAATCCCAACATAGATTGCTGGATATCTTGCAACCTTTGGGTCCCAGTTGAGCAGCCCTCCCTATCACCAAGGCCATCATGTATCCAGCTAGAACAGTGTGGCACGCTTCTGCTTCTTGCACTCCCACCCCAAAGAGTGCTGAGAAGCACTACTTTGTTCCATTTAAAGTGACAGAGTTTCTATTCTCTCACTCATCATCCAACTCTGTGATGATACAAGCTGCCACTGAAAAATCCAGGTTGCAGCACCCCAAAACTACACCCTCGAACTGGACTGCCAAGTGACTAGTCCTTCTAGGAGAAAAGGTGTTTGCCTCTCTCCAATTTAGAATTTGAAATTATGAGGCCCTTCCTCCTAAATACAACGTCACTAATTATGCAGCGTTTGTTGGATTTTAAGGACAAGCTCCCTCAGGACAATAGAATTCAGTTCCAGTCCTTAATTGATGAAGGAAAATTAGTGCCCCAAACTTCTCTCCAGGTTGCAGTAGATACTGCAGGCTGTGGCCATTGTCCTGAGGAGAGATTCCTTTTGTTTGTTAAATAGTTTGCCCACTTCCCTGGAGGGAATTATTGATGCGTGTGTGACCATAATGAATTTTAATTTTCACATGGACAGTCTTTCATATAGACATTTACCCATCCCACAGAAGGTTCCTCTTTGGTGAAGACAGTTACCAATTCAGAGCCCAGTTTGGCCTACCTATGGAACTCCAGGTCTTTTGCAAAAGTCTTTTCAGTGGTGGCAGCTTGGATGAGAGGAAATTGGTTTTCCATCTTCCTGTAACTTAACAACTGGCTTATGACAGTGTGGCGGGGCAATGACCCACTGTTGCAGCGCCTCCTGCTGGTCGTCTCAGGAATTAGCTCTTCATCTTTGAGTGCTGTCCCTGTGGGTGGTCCACTCTAAGTGTCAGTGCATCCTGGCGCCGTTGATCGGAGATTTTCGGTAGCAGTGCTTGGTCAGGACGCAGGCGCTCGGATGGTATCTCCCGCCTTGTTGGAATCTTCCTGAGCACCTGCATCCCGCACCCTCCTCAGTTCCTTCTCAGCTGTCCCCGGCTGAAGACAGGACTTGGGGCAGTGCTGTTTTTCTTCCCTGGTCTCTGTAGGAACAAAGTAACAAAGAATATAGAAATAGTTATTAGTTACATCCCAGTTGTTTCCCTTCCTTTAGTGTAGTTACATAGTGACTTAGTTTTAAAAAAAAAAGTCACTTCAGACTTGTCTGTCGCTGAGACACTCTCCCCTGCCGTTTCTAATTCACAATGCCAGGGGCTTCAGGATTCAAAAGGTGTGTTTCCTGTATGAAGTGCCTCGGGGAAGCCCACATCCCCGGAAAGTGCCTCCACTGTATGAGCCTCAAGTCAAGGGCTCAGCGCAACAGGGACCTGCGGCTTAAAATGCTTCTTATGGAAAAATCCCTGCAGCCGCTTTCGGAGATGGGGAAAGTTAAACCCGCTCCCACATCCTCCCCAGCCAGATCTAAAATGGTGGGGAGTGTTGCTTCACCCTCTCTGCAGCAGAGGCATGAAGCAGAGCTGTCTCATAGGAGAGACTTTAACAAGGTAAGGGGTCTCCTGAGAGATCCCTACCCTCTGTGCTGACAGCGCCAAAGGCAGGTGCCTCAGCCCCAGCTCACACCTCAGCTACAGCTCCCACAGACCGTAGAGGCAGAAATTCAAGCTCCCAGACACAGAAGGATTCCGCGGCACCGAGCGCCTCAGCGCTGAAAATAACTGTGAAGCCGACTGCGTGCTCTGCCCCAGTGCCGACAAAGACGTCGGCACCGTATGCTTCAGGGCTAAAAATAGCTGCAGTGCCGACCACGTGTGCTGCTCCAGTGCCAGGAAGAACAATGACACCGAGCCTTCCTCCTGCCCCCGCACTAGCAGCGGACCCTTTGCAGGGCACCTCCAGCTGACCCACGGCACCGCTCACACTCTCACTTTCACTTAACATGCTAGAGCACAGTCCAGGCTCAGCACAGCCCAGGGAGCAGGAACAACACTTCTTCACTCAAAGTGACCTCTTAGTGCCACCTGAGCCTAACTCTCCACTCCTAGATATACAGGGCTTACTCTTCGAACAGCCACTCACCACCTGAACTGGCTACCTTCACTGAGAGTGAACCTGATCTACAATAGCAAGCAGAGTTCTCCGCACCTCCCTCTTCTCCCCCACCAGAGCCTTTTCCACCTCAGCCTACAGTCCACAGCCACCAGCCTCAGTTTCCCCTCCATGAGCGGCACCTGGGTTTTCCTACCCTATGCCTTAGCCTCAGTGGTACCCTTTGCCACATCCTCCTACCTCTCATCATCAGACCTCTTCCAGGAAACCACTACCTGCTTCTGTGCCTTGATCTCCAGCTCTGTCAACTTCTAGAGTACTTGAACCCACTCCTGAGAACGTGAGTTATGAACCATATCCGGACTCAACGAACCCTAACTCTCCATCAGCTCCGGACAGAGCCCTCTCTCCCCAGCCTCCACAGAATGTGGACTACTGTAAACAATTTCAAGAACTTTTCAAGAGGGTGGCACTCAGTCAAGACATCCCCCTAGAAGAGGTTCAGGGGACACAACATAAACTCCCCAGAATCCTTCAACCCTCTGCGCCCTCAAAGATCGCACTCTCTATAAATGAGGCACTCCTGGAACCAGCTGACGCTCTCTGGCAAACTCCAGCGTCTTTATTACCAACCTGCAGAAAGGCCAAACATAAATACTAAGTTCCTGCTAAGGACGGTGACTTCCTGTTTTCTCACCCACAACCAAACTCTCTCGTCATCGATGCAGTCGCACAAAGAATGAAACCGCCACAGTATCAGCCCCCACTGCAAGACAAGGACCTTAAACACCTTGATGTCTTGGGTCGCAAGGTTTACACATCCTCCACTCTACAATTCAGGATTGCAAACTACTGTGTACTCCTTGCCAGCTACGACTTTGATAACTACAATAAAACTTTTTGAATTTACCTCTTAAATTCCAGAGGACAGGAGAGCGGACTTTAAATCAATTCTGAGCGAGGGCCAATTGATTTCCAGAACAGCCCTACAAGCCTCTTTAGATATGGCGGCCACAGCAGCCTGTACAACTGCAATGGCTGTGGTTATGTGCAGATCTTCATGGCTTTCTGCATCTGGCATCCCTAAAGATCTGCAGAACAAAGTAGAGGACCTCCCCTTTGATAAAGAGAAACCATTTTCCAAAAAACTGATGAACTACTTCACACAATTGTCAAAGTTAGACTCAGGACTCACAGTTTGTCAGACCACTCTGTTTTATTAGCACAGCGCTCTGCTAATACACCCAGATAATGTGAGCAGCCATGCAAGACCTAAACAGTCTTATTTATACAGATAAAAGAGAGGGAATTAGACAAAGGGACAAAGAAAGCAAAAACAGTAAAAATCACCTGGGGCATAGCATGCATATCCCATTTCCTTACTAACTGTTATTGATCTAAGGCTAATACTTCACCAATTGCCCTTAAACGGTGCAATTGTTCTATGTTAATGTCTGTATTCCTGACACCTGGATTGCAACATTCCAACAATTTTGCTTAAAGGTGCAGACAACATTTCTTTAATCCTTTCTATTCTTACAATATAATTCATTTTACTTTCACATAATGAAAGATTCTAGAGTGACACTGCGCACCCTGGGCATTCACCCATCTCTTCCCAGAGGACAACGATACCAACCCTACCAAAGACCATGTACACAACAATATTATCGGGCTCAACCCAAGCCATACAACATAAATAGGAATTGCACTAGACCCCCTAAGCACAGACAAAATCAAGCTCAAGAAATCACTTCCCATCCATCCGGGAATAAACAACAATTTTGAAAGGTTGGTCGAGGGTCTGTGCCCACTACCCCTTGATTCCACAGCCTACTTGCCCATTTGGCCACTGCCTCCAGAGTTTCCAACATGCCTGGCAGCAAATTACACCGGACCTCTGGGTCCTCGAGATAGTTCACTCCGGTTACTCTATCTCATTCATATCCTATCCTCCGACCCTTCCCCTTCCCCATCCCTCTTCAGGGACCCCTCTCACGAGCACCTACTTTGCTCAGAAAGGGCTTATCTTCTACAGCTAGGCGCAGTGGAGCCTGTGCCGATGCAACATCAAGGGAAAGGTTTCTACTCCCATTAATTCCTGACCTAGAAAAAGACCGGGGGATGGAGGCCTATACTAGACTAACGCCAGCTGAACAAATTCATGAGAATACAAAAATTCAAAATGGTCACACTGGGCACAATAACTCCTGCACTGGATCAAGGGGACTGGTATACAGCCTTCCACCTACAAGATGCCTATTTTCATACATCAATTCATCCAGCTCACATACGCTTTCTATTCTTCACAATTGGTCACAACCATTTTCAATACAGAGTTCTTCCTTTCGGCCTCTCCACAGCACCAAGAGTCTTTTCCAAAACTCTAGCTGTGGTTGTGGCTCACATCCACAAACATGGGATCACACTTTTCCCGTACCTGGTCGATTGTCTCATCAAGGGCAACTCCTATGGCGAGACGCTCCAAGCTACCTGTTTCACTGTCGCCCTCTTTCACAGTCTAGGCCTCCAGATAAACGTCCAGAAATCCACCCTGACATCTACACAACAGATCGAGTTCATCGGAACTCATCTCAACTCAATCCAGAGCAGAGCTTTGCTCCCATATCACAGATTCCTCGCTATCACACAGGTCATATGCACACTGTCTATTCGTCCAAGGACATAGGCAAGACTCTGCCTACAGCTCCTTGATCACATGGCAGCCACGACCTTCGTGGTCAAGTACACCAGGCTCAATTCCAATTTCAAATCCAACAGACACACCTTAGGGATGCTGTTAACTCCTCCTCCCAACGTTCTATCTTCCCTACATTGGTGGACAAGACCAAAGAACCTCTGCACTGGGGTTTCCGTCCAGCAACGATCCTCAATGCTCATGTTCACCACGGATGCTTCCCTAATTGGTTGGGGAGTGCACCTAGGGGGGACACAGGGCACAAGGCCGGTGGTCCACGTCAGAGACACACCTACACATAAATCTCTTAGAGCTCAGAGCAGTGAGACGAGCGTGCCTTCACTTTCTTCCCCTCATAAGGAACAAATCTATTCGGGTCTTAACAGACAACATAGCATGTACGTACTACATGAACAGACAAGGGGGAGGCTAATCACGTTCTCTTTGCATGGAAGCCATCCGACTGTGGAATTGGTGTATACAACATCAAATACAGATCACCGCTTCCTACCTACCAGGCTGCCACAGCACTACTGCCGACGCACTCAGCAGGCACTTCTCGACAGAACACGAATGGGAACTGCACCCCACAATACTTCAACAGCACTTCTCCCTCTGGGGCACCCCGTCAATAGACCTCTTTGCCACAACTCAGAATCGAAAACGTCCCCGGTTTTGCTCCAGAGCAGGGCTCGGAACTGCATCCTTAGGAGACGCGTTCCTCATCCTGTGGAACAACTCCGTCCTGTACGCCTTCCCACCAATCCCTCTGTTACACAGGGTTCTTCGGAAGATCGTAGACTACAAGGCCCGGGTCATACTTATTACCCCGGCTTGTCCGAGACAGACATGGTATCCCTACCTACTCTGCATGTCCTCCCGTCACCCACAGGCTCTCCCCAGCAGGCCAGATCTCCTTCTCCAGAACAACGGATGGGTTCTTCACCCCCAGCTCCAAAAGCTCCACCTCACAGCGTGGTACCTTCATGGTTCCAAACTCATGAACTAGCCTGTTCTGAGCAAGTCTGATATGTCCTCCTGCACAGTAGGAAAGACTCCACTCGTAAAACCTACCTGCAGAAGTGGAAGCGTTTCACCCTCTGGTGCTCACATAATCACATAGCTCCCTAACATTCTAGACTACCTCTTGAAACTAAAACAAGACGGACTTTCGCTCAGCTACATCAAAGTCCACCTGGCAGCGCTTACCACCTTCCATGACCTCTTAGAAAGTTATTCACTCTTTACCCACTTGACCATGAAACAATTTCTCATGGGCCTGCAAAACCTCTAGCCTGAAATTTACCCAACGGCTGCTTCATGGAATCTTAACCTCATTCTACACACTGTCATGAAACCTCCATTCGAGCCCTTGGCAACCTCCTCTCATCTCCATATGTCGTGAAGGTGGCATTCTTAGTTGCCATAACATCGGCAAGGAGAGTAGGTGAAATGAGCACCCTGATGGCCCACCCTCCCTACACAATCTTCTCCAAAGACAGTCACTTTGAGACCACACCCTAAATTTCTTCCTAAGGTGGTATCTACCTTCCACCTCAACCAACCTATATACTTACCTACTTTCTATCCCAAACCTCACAAGACTCTGCAAGAGGCAACCCTGCATACTCTTGACGTCAGGCAAGCAATCACTTTTTATTTAGAGAGGAGTAAACCATTTTGTAAGTCCCCACGACTCTTTGTTTCCAGTTACTGCAAGGTGAGTAACTCTCTTCTTCTTCAAGTGCTGTCCCTGTGGGTGCTCCACTCTAGGTGAATGTGTAGCAGTACCCACTATGGTTGGTGGGACTTTGGAGATGTGGCAATGAGTACTATAGATAGTACTGTATGGCCTACTGTGGTGTCTGCCGTGGTGTCTTGCGTGAGAGTACAGTGTTTTGCTATCTCTAAACAACGTCTGTCCAAGTGGATCTCTGGCTGCATCAGATCCTGTTACCACATGCAAAATCTTCAACTTCCCGAAGGCATTAGAACTCATTCCACTCAAGCTATGTCAACATCCGTTGCCTTCCTACACAATGTTCCCATTCCTGACATCTGTAAAGTGGCTACATGGTCATCTGAATGCACGTTTGCAAAACGCTGTACTCTCACGCAAGACACCATGGCAGACACCATAGTAGGCCATACAGTACTATCTACAGTACTCATTGCCACATCTCCAAAGTTCCACCAACCATAGTGGGTACTGCTACACATTCACCTAGAGTGCAGCACCCACAGGGACAGCACTTGAAGAAGAGAGTTACTCACCTTGCAGTAACTGCAGTTCTTCAAGATGTGTGTCCCTGTGGGTGCTCCACTCCCCGCCCTCCTCCCCTCTACTTTGAAGTACTAGTAAAATCACTCCACGGTAGAGAAGGAACTGAAGGGGATGCAGGACCCAGGCGCTCAGGAAGATTCCAACGAGGTGGGAGATATCATCTGAGTGCCTGCGTCTCGACTAGGCAGTGCTACCGAAAATCTCCGATCAACGGCGCCGGGACGCACCGACACCTAGAGTGGAGCACCCACACGGACACACATCTTGAAGAACTTCAGTTACTGCAAGGTGAGTAACTTTCTCTTTCCAGCCCAGAGCGCCCTCTGCAGGCCAGTGACTCACCCACCGCTGGCCTCCGTGTCCCTCCTGGACCCCAGTACCTCTCTACTTCAGGGTTCTGCCCCCAGCAGCAACCCACTGTCTCTGGGTCTCCCCTCCCAGGGGAACCCCCAATATATATTTATTTAATAGATACTAGACCTGCTCAAAACATTTTAGGCCAAACAATTTTTCTGTCAAAAATGTAGTTTTGTCAAAATAAACATTACTGCAAAACATGTCTACTGAAAATTTCATCAACATAAAGTCTAAAATGATTCAGTTTGACTTTACCGTTTCATTTTGGTAACATTGAAATGTTTTGTTTCAGCTGTATTTTGTTTATATTTTATTGTTATAACATTATCAAAATGTTTCGACGTTAGTGAATTGGAATATTTTGATGATTCTAAATCATTATTTTAAAAATTTTCTTCTGCAAGAAATTTCCATTTTAAAATGTGGAATTTCCCATTTGATGGAAATTCAGTTTTCCAACCCGTTTTAATAGATACAGGAATGAGTTTATGATGGACCTCTTGTTAATGTGCATTTAGACAAAACCATCAATATCCTATGTTTCTTATTTAATTGGTACCTCATTTGTATTGCATAATATTGCTGTTTTTCATAATGATGCTGTGGATGAGATAATGTTTAGTTTTTAATAAGTATTCAGTTCCTAGGTTTTTTTTAAATTGAGGCGAGCAACAGAAATGATACAAGGAGTAGAAAATCTGACCTGTGAGCAAAGGTTAAAAAACAATTGGCATGTTTAGTCTTGAGAAAAGAAGACTTGGTTGGTGGAAGGGAGGGAGCGATCCTAATAGTCTTCAAATATATTAAGAACTGTTATGAAGGGGTCAATTGTACTGCATCTCCACTGAAGATAGGACAAGAAGTAATGGGCCTAATCTGCAGCAAGGAAGATGTAGGTTAGATAGTAGGAAAAGCTTTCCAAGTATAAGGATAATTAAGCACGGGAATAGTTTTCCAAGGGTGGTTGTGTAATCCCCCTCATTGGAGGTTTTTAGGAACAGATTAGGTAATCTAGATGATCTAGGTTTATTTGGTCCTGCCTCAGCAGAGAGGCCTGGACTTAATGACTTCTGAAGATCCTTTCTAACGCTACATTTCTATAATTCTGTGTTTCTAACTTTCAGAAACTTTACATTCTTGGAGGTGAAGTAGCAGAATCTGCACAGAAATGCACACATCTAGTTGCCAGCAAAGTGACCCGTACTGTAAAGTTCCTGACAGCAATTTCAGTAGTCAAGCACATAGTAACTCCGGAGTGGTTAGAAGAGTGTTTCAAATGCCAGAAATTTGTTGGTAAGTGAATACTAGAATCACTCAGAGAGATAAACTGAACAGTTTTTTTTTAAAAGTATTCAAGGGTAGTACTTATATTTGAACAAAACATATTTTTTGGTGGCTGACTTTGTTTAGACAGCTATTTTGGACTGTGATATTAGGCATTCAGTTATTGTCTGAATAAATTGTACATAAAACTTCAAACATAATTCTCCACATAGTTGACAGCTAAGACTTTAGCGGTCTGTTTTGTATTTTAGAACCGACAAAAGGTTTAATTTTTAAAAAATATTTCATGGTTGGTTGAATAAGGGTTCTGATATCAGTGTAGCGCTACCATAGGAACAAAATTCACTTTGGTTTTCTATTAACTTTTTCTCTTTCAATTAAAGCCCTCTGCCTTTAGCTCTCTGCATGGTTTAATACCAATTACTTCACCCAAAGGAAAGAAAACTAGTTCCTTTTTTCTTAACTTATAACAACATTATTCATTTTTTTAAACGTTCTGAATTATCAAATAGCATAGTTTGCACTAATATTACTTAAAGCCTTCATAAGCCTCCCCCCTTTTCTTTATTTCTGTTCTCAGTATAGCCAACCATAATTTTAACTAGTGCTTCATCCACTTGCCCTCTGCTGCTTTTTAGGTGTCTAAGTTGGTTGGTTGGTTGGTTTGGGTTTTTTTGTGGGGAGAGGGAGATGGTTTAAAAAAAAAAAGTGCACATTTTATGCATTATGTTGATAGGCGTGACTATAATGTAGGCAAAGAAAAATAACTAAATGTTGATCCACCCCTTTTTAAAAATTAAATTAAGAGATGTGCTTAACAGGAATTTTTCTGAAGTAGAGATGAAAGCTTGAGTCCAATGCACTTGTGGGTAAAAGTACATTTAGGACTGGATGTGTGTGTGTGTAATCGTAGCAGGTAATCATCAAGTGATCCATCCCCCTGTCGCCCATTCCCAGCTTCTGGGAAACAGAGGTTAGGGACACCATCCCTGCCCATCCTGGCTGTTAGCGATCGATGGGCCCAGCCTCCATGAATTTAACTAGTTCCTTTTTTAACCCTGTTATAGTCGTGGCCTTCACAACAGTCTCTGGCAGAGTTCCACAGGTTGACTGTGCGTTGTGTGAAGAAATACTTCCTTTTGTTTTGTTTTAAATCTGTTGCCTATTAATTTCATTTGGTGACCCCTAGTTCTTGTGTTATGAGAAGGCATAACTAATACTTTCTTATTTACTTTCTCCACATCCATCATGATTTTATAGACCTCTGTCATGTCCCACCTTAGTCGTCTCTTTTCCACACTGAAACGTCCCAATCTTATTAATCTCTCCTGATATGGAAGCTGTTCCATACTTCTAATCATTTTTGTTGCCCTTTTCTGAACCCTTTCCAATTCTAGTATATCTTTTTTGAGCTGGGGTGACCACATCTGCACACAGTATTCAAGACGTAGGCGTACCATGGAGTCATATAGAGGCAATAGGACATTTTCTGGCTTATTATCTATCCCTTTCTTACTGATTCCCAACATTCTGTAAGCTTTTTTGAGTGCCACTGCACACTGAGTGGATGTTTTCAAATAACTAGTCACAATAACACCAAGATCTCTCTCTTGACCAGTAACAGCTAATTTAGACGGCATAATTTTATATGTATAGTTGGGATATGTTTTCAATGTGCATTACTTCACATTTATCAACACTGAATTTCATCTGTCACTTTGTTGCCCAGTCACCCAGTTTGGTGAGATCCCTTTGTAGCTCTTCACAGTCTGCTTTGGACTTAACTATCTTGTGTAGTTTTGTATCATCTGCAATTTTGCCATCTCACTGTTTACCTGTTTTTCCAGATCATTTATGAATATGTTGAATAGTACTGGTCCCAGTACAGAGCTCTGGGGGACATGATTTACCTCTCTCCATTCTGAAAACGGACCATTTATTTCTACCCTTTGTTTCCTATCTTTTAACCAGTTACCGATTCATGAGAAGACCATTATCCCATGGCAGCTTATTTTGTTTAAGAGCCTTTGGTGAAGGACCTTGTCAAAGGCTTTTTAAAAATCTAAGTACACTATATCCACTGGATCCCCCTTGTCCACATGCTTGTTGACCTCCTCAAAGAACTCTAATAGATTGGTGAGGCATGACTTCCCTTTACAAAAAGCATGTTGACTGTTCCTCAACAAATTATGTCTGACAATTCTGTTTTTTGTTATAGTTTCAACCAGTTTGCCTGGTGCTGAAGTCAGGTTTACTGGCCTGTAATTGCCGGGATTAACTCTAGAGCCCTTTTTAAAAATTAGCATCACATTAGCTATTCTCCAGTCATTTGGTACAGAGCCTGATTTAAACGATAGGTTACAAACCACAGTTAGCAGTTCTGCAATTTCACACTTGAGTTCCTTCAGAACCCTTGGATGAATACCATCTGGTCCTAGTGACATATTACTGTTTAATTGATCAATTTGTTCCAAAAGGTCCTCTAGTGATACCTCAATCTGGGACAGTTCCTCAGATTTGTCACCTAAAAAGAATGGCGTAGGTTTGGGAATCTCCATCACATCCTCAGCCGTGAAGACAGATGCAAATAATTCATTTAGTTTCTCCGCAATGGCCTTATTGTCCTTGAGAGCTCCTTTAGCATTTTGATCATCCAGTGGCCCCACTGGTTGTTTAGCAGGCTTCCTACTTCTGATGTACTTAAAATTTTTTTGCTATTATTTTTTGAGTCTTTGGCTAGCTGTTCTTGAAATTCTTTTTTGGCCTTCCTAATTACATTTTTACACTTCACTTGCCTGAGTTTATGCTCCTTTCTATTTTCCATACTAAGATTTCATTTCCACTTTTTAAAGGCCTTTTTGCCTCTCACTGCATCTTTTAATTTGTTGTTTAGCCACGGTGCCACTTTTTTGGTTCTCTTACTACGTTTTTAAATTTGAGGTATATATGGTGTCTTTACAAAGTTTCCGTGCAGCTTGTAGGGATTTCACTTTTGGCACTGTTCCTTTTCATTTCTGTTTCACTAACTTCCTCATTTTTGTGTAAAAAAGAACAGGAATACTCCTGTTCTTTTTGCAAATACAGACTAACATGGCTGCTACTCTGAAACCTGTCAATTTTTGTGTAGTTCCTCTTTCTGAAATTAAATGCTACCATGCTGGGCCCCTGTGATGTTTTCCCTGCCACAGGGATGTTAAATTTAAGTATATTGTGGTCATATTATCAGGCGGTCCAGCTATATTCACCTCTTTAATCATATCCTGTGCTCCATTTAGAAACTTTATCTCTGCATCCTGTCCTGAGGTGATATGTACCCAGTCAATATGGGGATAGTTGAAATCCCCCGTTATTATTGAGTTTATTTTTATAGCCTCTCTAATTTCCCTGAGTATTTCACAATCAATATCACCACCCTGCTCAGGTGGTCGGTAGTATATCCCTACTGCTATATTCTTATTATTCCAGCCTGAAATTACTATCCATAGAGATTCTGTGGTACAGTTTGATTCACTTAAGATTTTTACTTCATTTCATTCTACCCTTGCTTTCACATACAGTGCCGCCTCCCCACCAGCATGATCTTTTCTGTCCTTCCGATATATTTTGTACGCTGGTATTACTGTGTCTCATTGATTATCCTCATTCCACCAAGTTTCTGTGATGCCTGTTTTATATCAATATCCTCATTTAATATGAGGCACTCTAGTTCACCCATCTTAATATTTAGACTTCTAGCATTGATATATAAGCATTTTAAAAACTTGTCACATTTTAGCTGACTGCCATTACATGATGAAATTGAATGGGACTCTTTTTCATGTAACTGTTTCTCATCATATCCTACCCATACTTTATCATCGTCCATTCTCTCCTCCTTATTAGGATATAGAGAATTTCGATTTATAGATCCTCCCCTAAGGGATGTCTCTGTCCAAACCATGTGCTTCTCTACCCCTGTCGGCTTTCCCCCAGCCCTTAATATAAAAACTGCTCTACAGCCTTTTTAAGTGCCAGCAGTCTGGTTCCATTTTGGTTTAGGTGGAGCCTATCCTTCCTGTATAGGCTCCCCCTTTCCCAAAAGTTTCCCCAGTTCCTAATAAATCTAAACCTCTCTTCCCTACACCATCGTCTTATCCACGCATTAGGAGCCTGCAGTTCTGCCTGTCTAAATGTCCCTGTGCATGAAACTGGAAGCATTTCAGAAAATGCTACCATGGAAGTCCTTGACTTCGATCTCTTACCTATCAGACTAAATTTGGCTTCCAGGATCCCTCTTCTATCCTTCCCTATGTCATTGGTACCATTGTACCACGACCACATATAAAAGCTCACAGTACCATGTATGATTGAAATAGATAGATATTTGTTTGAGTTTTTTATTTATTTGATGAGTTTAACACATGGTGTTGCTGCCAAACCACTGCAAAGACTTAAAACTATAGATAAGACAATACTATAGACAATAAGTGGGAAATCTTTTCTTGTTTATAAATGTGAGGTAGAGTTTTATCTTGCTTGGTCCAGCCTTATCAAACAAAACAAACAGTAAGAAAGCTCTTAGAAGGTGTACCTAAAAAAATGTAAGGAGAAGCTGACATTTTCGTACTGAGTATAGAGTTGAAGGGAGACTATCACTTTAAAATCGAATCAGCTGTAATGAAGGAGTTATGTATTTTCAGGTACAGCATCTATCCCAGGATGGGGGATAGCTCAGTGGTTTCAGCATTGCCCTGCTAAAACCCAGGGTTGTGAGTTCAATCCTTGAGGGGGCCATTTAGGGAACTAGGGCAAAAATCTGCCTGGGGATTGGCCCTGCTTTGAGCAGGGGATTGGACAAGATGACCTCCTGAGGTCCCTTCCAACCCTAATATTCTATGATTCTAAGTCACCCTACCTGTCTTTTTATTATTTTGCTATCCTTTAAAAAAAAAAATTTTTTTTTCACTCTCCTGTTTTGGTATGTGGGTGGGGATGGGATGTGAGTGAGAGATCTGAGGGAAGAAAATCCCATACAAGCAAAACGAAATGCTGACTGACTTTGCAGGGGAAACAAATGGAAAGATTGCCATGTGGATAAGGCTGTGCACTGGGAGTCAGTTCCATGGGCTGTCACAGATTTCCTTTGTGTCTTGGGCACAATTCAGTTAATCACTTTGTGCCTTTGTTTTCATAAATGGGGATAAATGCTTTAATGCGTCTTGGAGCTCTCCAATACAGAAGTTTTGGGGCCCATATAGGTTAGAAAATACTGTTAAATGTACAAATAAACAACAAAAATACAGAAATATATTAAGAATTTTTGTCAGTAATTTTGGTTGATCCTCAATGATGATAGTAAAATTAAATTAAATTAACACATTTTATACAGGGGTCGTGACATTTAAATGGATAACATTTTTTAGTAGCTTGACTTCTATAAAAGGCAGTTTTTTATTAAAAGCAATGAGATTATGTTCATTTTACCAAATTTTTTACCATTAGTTTTTTACAATAATTTGAAATAAGGTTTGAATGTGGGTAAAGGGTTATGTTGACATCTTTTCTTCCCTTGTCATTTTTGTAACATTTATATTTTCTTTTCCAGATGAGCAAAACTTCATGCTCCGAGATGCAGAAGCTGAGGTGCTATTCTGCTTCAGTTTAGAGGAGTCTCTAAAGAGAGCACAAGTGGCTCCGCTTTTTAAGGTACACACTTTTTAATAACATGCGTAAATACATATATTTTTCATTGCTACAGTAAAAGACTCATTTGATCAATCTTAAAATGTATTTTTCTGATAATTATCAATGCTTTTCCCAAACACGTGTTTTAAGTAATAAAACAGCTTTCCTGGTAGGCATGCACATATGCAAGAAGACAGAGTAACACAAAAGGCTAAAAACTTCAGTGTCTAAAACCAAATGAAAGAACTCTCTAGAGTATGTTATTGCTATTAGCTGAAATTTATACATGTACTTATACGGGAAACAATCTTGCATATATGTTTTCTGCACAATGCTGATACAAGTGTGAAATTTTTATTGTTAGTATTGAATTAGAGTTCCACTTAGAACCAAAGTTTTAATGCAGTTTCATAATCTTTTAAAGCAATTTGACTTCTTAGTAGAAAACATATATGCAAGCTAGTTTCATCTGTATAATCACTTTACTTTCAGACTCCTGTTAAGAGCAGAATGATGTGGATTCTCCTAAGAATATTTGTGTAGGTAGATTTCTAAATGTTTCATGTAAAACTTACAATGAAATAACCTGAAAATTACTAAAATCATATGTCAGATAGTATTGCTACTGGAATACACTACATCTATATACTATTGGTTTTATTCTTATACGTAAAGAAAAAGTTGGCCTTTCTGTGCTATGTTTTCACAGCAAACAAGAAAACCATTCACCTTTGTCCTGAGAGCAATACATAATGAGAGATACCTCATCTAAAAGATGACTTTCCTGAACTTTGTCCCAGGATTGTGCATTATAAGAAACAATTTTAGATTGGGAGTAGAAGTGTTGTTTTAACAGAGACCAATTTACTTAAGCATTTTTTTTTTAATCTGTCATTTGAGGCATGCCAAAATAACTCTTTAGGGATTGAGCATAGAACCTTTTGTACCTGGCATAATTCAGTCAGAAATTCAGAATCCAAAAATAATGTAAAATTTCAGTTTTTTTTCTGGAAGTAAAGTTGGCTGGAGGATCAAAGAAGTTAAAATAGCATCTCTTTACCAGTTCAGATGGCAAGAATACATCTTCCCTCTAGCAAGTAGGAACAGATAAAATACACTTTATATAATCACCTGTATTAAGAGTCTCAAGCAGGCAGAAAGCTAGTTGCAGTTTTGTTGGCAGACAATAGAAATTAGTGGTTATAAATTGGACAATAAGAAATTGTCAGTAAAACTAGCAAGATAACTAGATAGGTAGAAATTAGATAGAAATAGAAATTTACTGGTTATAAATTGGAAAATAACTCACTTTTTCTTTGTAGAAGTCCTTTTGCAAGCCATTGGCCAACCACACAGTTGAAATAGGGGTATTTCTTTCTGCATCCTTACCTAACTGCTGTTTAATATTTATTAAGAAAATATTTACCATTTGAATGTTTTATGGTCATTGTAAGTGTCACAGAAAGATTTGAGGTAAATAGGGGCAGATCTTCAGCTTGTGTAAGTTGTAATAGCTCCATTAAGAACTATGACAGTTTGCACCAGCTGAAGATCTGCTTCATAATTTACAAAATGACCCTTGCATTATAGTGGATGTCAGCACTATACACAGACGCTAAAGGATCAAAAGTTGTACTCTTCACTTTCCCTTTTTTACATTTTATTTATATATGTGTATGTATATATTTTTTTAAAAAAGATTTTTGTTTTTAGGGGAAATATTTTTACATTACACCTGGAATTTGTCCTAGCCTTTCCACCATGAAGGCAATTGTGGAATGTGCAGGAGGAAAAGTATTATCCAAACAACCTTCTTTTCGAAAACTTATGGAACACAAGCAAAACAAAGTGAGTACAGTATCATTTGGCTTTCTAAAAATTATGTATAAAATATTTGTTCTCTCTTTGAACTCATATTTAATATTTTTTTTAATTTAGAGTTTGTCAGCGATAATCTTGATATCCTGTGAAAATGATCTTCACTTATGTCGAGAATATTTTGCCAGAGGCATAGGTACGTGTGAACTGCTAATAGAATTCCAATTCATAATTTGCTTACTGTATTTATTTTTCATTGTATAAGTACATACACCCATTACTGGTAACAGTCAGAGATTAAAATACAGTTAAAGGAGTCAGATGTGATGAAGCACCTTTTTAATAGTATGTCCTCAGTTTTAAAATAAAATATATAGGGCTTTTCTGCTTACTTGCCGATGTTTGAGCAGGCCTATTACTGTCGCCTTATTCTTCCTGCCATCTTGATGTGCAAATTTTCTGCTGCCTTTCAGTTTCAGCTCTGCTACTGCAAAATACTCTTCCAGGACCAAAAAGACTGCATGTTAGTCATCATACCAGTTCATAAGACAGGAAATGCAGTTGACTAGCAACAAATGCACAAGCTGCATATCTTTCTCTGTTTTAGGTTTATTTTCTGATCTTTGTATCTTTCATAAAATCATTATAATTTAAATGGTAGGTACAGCATTTTCAGATGGAAATGTGATTTTGAAGTTGTCATTGTCTCCAAGGCAGAGTAATCAACAGTTTTTCTTCAAGTAGTGTCCCTATGAGTGCTTCATTCTAGGTGCGCTTGCTCCTTCTGCGCCTTTAATTGGAGATTTCACACAAGTGTCCATTTGGCCTGTGCATATGTGTCACCCAGTCTCATGCTCCACACTGTGGTTATATAGTGCTCTGTGGGCGAACCACCCTCAGTTCCTTCTCAACTGTCTCGGTCTGAGACAGAGCCTTAGCAGTCATCTGTATTGATTTTTACCTCAACTGTGACCCCATAGCTCTTATAATAGTTAGTTTATTATAGTTGTTAGTGTAGTTATATATTACTACACGTTAACAACAACTATTATATATAACTATATATATGGGCATGCCTGGTTATCCTGATTTCAAACGCTACCTATCATGGTGGGAAGAATGCCGGTGAGTGACAGACACTCCCAGCACATCCGTTACCTTAGGGAATCTCATATATCCCAAAAGTTCAACTTCTGCCTGGCATTAAATATCTGGAGCCAGAAAAAAATGGGATCAGACTTCAGCTCCTCATGGAGAACTCATTGCACCAGGACAAGGGACCCCCTCTACATGCTGGTCTCTGAGTAAGTGGGCTACCTCTACTGTCTCCCAGCTGCACTCTTTAAGGGTATCTAAGAGGAAAACCCTTGATTCCTCTCATAAGTCTTCCAAGGATAGTGTCTTGAATTCTCCAGATAAGGAATCTACCTCAGAGAACCCACAGTGGCCAAGGACGCCAACCAATTCAGCAACCATCAGTCTCCAATCTGGCACCCACTAGGCTGCTGGTTTCTCAAGTACCAAGGGCACTGTTAAGCCTAAAGACTCCAGATCATCGGGCTCCAGTAGGCCATCAGTGCAGTCAGGGAGAAAAGCAGCAAGAAGAGCTCTACCTCTTCTCACTTGGTACTAAAGAAAACCACTCGGGCTCCATCTGGACTCCCTTCAGAGCATTTGAGACACATAGTACCCTCAACTCCCTCAGCCACTGTTACTTTGGCTCAGGCCATTGATGTGGTACTGACAACACTGTCGGTACTCCGGGAGTTTTGTTTTCCCCAAGACCTCACTGTGTCCAAGATGCCTGACTCACCATTACTTGACTCTGATCTGCTCTCGGTACCAACGACCTGCAGCTCTCTTGACATCCGTCAGGTACAGAGAATTTTACCTTCTGTTTCTTTCAGTGCTCCACCACTCCAGAGTGATCTGGAAGAGGAGGATTCTGATGAAGATCTTGCCTCGGTCTCTCAAATATCTGTCCAAGGCTGTCCTCTCCACCCCTATAAAGGCACTTTTCCAGAAGTCTGAGGAATTTAATCTCATTCATGAAAGATGAAGCCACCCTCTCACTAGTACAGGCACCCATGGATGCCTCCACCCATGCCATATGTGCCACCCCATTGGCCATACTGGGCCCCTGAGTGGCGTACCATCAGCAATTCTCTAGGGCCTCAAGTACCACCTGTCATAGGGATAGGTAGCCTTCATCACTCTCTCTCTCTGGGAGACCAAAATCTCAGGAAGAAACCTTTGAGGAACAGGAAGCTAGGGCTGATGAAGAGGTCTTTCCACCAGCCAACATCTCTTCTTAATCCCCGGATGAAGCTGTTATGCCACCTCCACCATCCTTGGCAGACAATTTCAGGCAGTTCCCGAACCTTATCAGGAGAATTGTTGATTCTTTGAAGATCCTTCTTGAGGAGGTTAAAGAGCCATATCATAAGCTACTTGACATACTTCATACAACTTCATTGGCCCACATCACCCTGCCTATTAATGAGGCCCTCCTAGACCCTGCAAAGGTTATCTCGCACACCCTTTCCACACTTCCACCTTGTGCAAGAGAGTGGATAAGAAATATAATGTTCCCTGTAAGTATTCAGAATTTTTATTTTCATATCCCTCTCCTAACTCCCTGGTGGTCCAGGTGGTTAATGTACATGGAAGGCAGTATCACGCTAAATGTACACTCTGTGCTAGAGATCATAAGCGTCTCAATTTGTTAAGTAGAAAATGTTGTTTGTCAGATACTTTTCAGGTCAGAATTGCCAACTGCCAGGCATTGATGGCAAAGTACAACCATACAAATTATACCAAGCTGAATTCCTTTATTGAGCATCTACCAAAGAGCTGAGAGAGCAGTTTCAAGCAATTATTGCAGAAGGCCAGCTTCTTGCCAGAATATTTCTGCAGGCCTCTGTCGACACTGATACTGCTGCTCATTCAGTTTCTACAGCAGTAGTTATAAAGAGGCCCTCCTCGCTGCAGCTCTCCAGATTTCCAAAAGAGGTCCAGAATATGGTCATAGACCTCCCTTTTGACAACACTAAACTGCTGACAGCACAGACAAATCTCTGCATATGTTAAATGACTCTAGGGCTACTTTGTGTTCTTTGGGGATTTATACACCTACCCACAAGAGAAAGTTTAGTAAGTCCCACACAGTGCAGAGATTCTGCCCTGCCCAATTCTCAAGCTCCCAGAGATCATATGAATCTTAACACAAGAAAGAGATTCTAGAGGAGAAAACTACTGATTTCCCAACCTTTGACCTCACCCTTCTACCTTGAAATACTAATTTTGACAGGGAGGTCAAGGTGTTGAGCTTCCATCCCCATTCGTACCAACTGCAATGATTCACTTGTGTTCCTCCCTTTGGCAACTGCCTTTACCACTTTCGGCAGGCTTGGGAGTCTTATCACTACGAACAGGTGGGTTTTGGAAATCTTCTACATTCAGTACTCCATCCAGGTCACTTCTCCCCCTTCCCAATCCCTCTTCAGGGAACCCTCTCGTGAGCCCCTTCTAAGATAAGAAAGGCTCTGTCCTACTCTTGGGTGCTATAGAACCTGTTGTCATGCAGCACAGAGGGAAGGGTTTTTATTCCAGGTTCCTCCTGGTTCCAAAAAAAAAAAAAAAGAAAGAGAGAATGGCACTTGGAAGCCCATCCTAGATGTAAGGCAACGCAACACATTTGTGAAGGCACAAAATTTCAGAATGGTGACACTTGCAGCCATAATTCCATCTCTGGATCAAGGGGATTGAGTCTGAGTCTTCGACTTTCAGGATGCATATTTCCATATAGCGATTCACGTATCTCGCAAAAGATGCCTATTTTTACTGTTGGTCAGGACCACTTTCAGAACCGGGGTCCCTTTTGGTCTCTCATCTGCCCCAAGGATCTTTTCAAAGGTTACATCAGTAGTAGCAGCACACCTCCTCGGAAAAGGAATTCTGGTGTTCTCTTACCTAGACGATTGGCTTCTGAAAGGTTGCTCCCATGACAAAACTTCACTGGCTACTTGCAAGGCCATGAACTCTTCCTCGGACTGGGCCTACAATTGAACATTCAGAAGTCCTTGATCTGTACAAGGGTTAGAATTCATAGGAGCTTATTTTGATTCAATAGCAGCAAGAGCCTACCTCCGAATTTACAGATTCATGGCTCTATCCAACATAGCACAATCCAGAACAGTCCACAGACTCCAGTCAAGAACAGTCTACAGCTGTTGAGACATATAGCAGCTGGCACTTTCATTTAGAGACCATTTAAGACTGTGAATGCATTGTCTTCCGGGGTGGCTCAGGACTGTTTATTCACCAGGCAAACACAGACTAACCACATTACTTTCCATACCCACCTTTGTTAAATGAATCTCACAATGTCTACACAGGAGTCCCTTTTGCCTACAGTTCCTCAATAATTGTTATAACAAGCAATGCATCCTTGTTAGGTTGGGGAGCACATCTGGACACCCACATGGCCCAGGCCAGGTGGACCCTTCAGGAGGCTTCTTTTGACATCAACCTCCTAGAGCTCAGGGTAGTCAGATATGCCTGTCTCCAATTTCTACCATTGATCAAGGCAAACACATAAAGGTCATGATGGACAAAAAGTCATGCATGTTCTACATAAACCATCACAGCAGCTTATCTTCCAGGCGCTCAGATTATGACTGCGGATACACTCAGTAGGCACTTCTCAGGAACATGAAAGAGAAATAGATTCCATTATATTTCACCACATATTTTGGCAATGGGGCATCCTTTGAAAAGACCTGTTTCTGGCTGTGGCGAACAAGAAATGTGCTCAGTTCATCTCCAGAGGCAGGCAGGGTCAGCAATCCTGTCACCATCAGTGGTCATCAGGTCTGTTGTATGCGTTCCCGCTGACACCTTTGATCTCCAAAGTTCTGCTCAAGATGAAAAGGACAAAGGCAGAGTTATTCTAAGAGCTCCAACCTGGCCCAGAAAGTCATTGTTTCCTTACCTCATACAGCTGGCTGCTTGCTCACCAATCATTCTCTGGACCATTCTTTATCTTATCTCCCAAAAACATGAGAAGATCTTTTGCCCCAGTCTCTTAAGTCCTTTGCGTCAAAGCATGGCTAGTCAATTGTTCACAGATTTAGAGACAACCTGTTCGGAGGGAGTAAAAAGAGTACAGTTACACAGCAGGAAGCAGTCAGGGCGCTACACTTACTTGCAGAAATGGACAACATTTCACTGCTGGCATGACCTTTCCGCTAGCAACCTCATTGCAGTCAGATACACTGGAAATTCATCCTAGAAGTAAAAAAAACAAAAACTTGGGTTTGTTGCTGAGCTCCACTAGGGTCCACCTAGCAGCCATCACAGCCTTCCACTATTCAGTAAAGGATTATTCCATGCTTGCTTACCCAGTTACAATGAGATTCCTCAGGGGATTCCAAAATCTCTTTCCGCAAGTCAATCATCCTGCTCCAATTTGGGACCTTAGCTTCGTTCTTAAATGAGAGCTCTGTTCAAACCAGTGGCTACATGTATACTCCTCCATTTATTGATGAAAATGGCATTCTTGGTAGCCATCACATCAGCTCGACAAGTTGGGGAAATAGAGGCCGTTATGTCATACCCACTCTTTCACTATATTTTTCAAAGATAAAGTCACATTACAACTTCTCCCTGAATTTCTACCAGTCAGAAGATCCCTGGCCTTCTGTCTTGACAGGACTAAATCTTTCAGAATTGCCCCCCACTATCAACAGTTATTTCATCTCTGCTGTGTATGGCTCTGTTATACTTTATTCAATATGGACTCAACTCTGAAGCCCCTCCTCCTTAAGGGAAACTGCTCAGTAGTTGCCTAGAATGGAGCACAGATGGAGACACTAGTCAGATGAGAGGAAATGGTTATTCAGTGCAGTAACTTGTTCTTTGAGAGGTGTTTCCCTATGGGGGTGCTTCACTATTCGTCCTCCTTCCTCTTTGCTTTGGAGTTGTCTGCTATGGAGCTTCACTGTAAAGAAGAAACTGAGGGCAGTTCTGCACAGTGCTATATGCAGCGCTCGGTGTGGAGCATGAGACTACGTAGTGTATGTGCAGGCCGAACGGACACTGCTATGTGAAATCTCCAAACAAAGGCACAAGGCATGCAAGTACACAGAGTGGAGCACCCATTGAGATGTGTCCCCCTAAAAACCACATGGTGAGAAACCATTTCATAGACCCACCTATGACTGATAAGAGGCCATCATTGAAGAGCAGGGCTTCAACACTTGGGTCTGTGTTTATTGTGAGGTGGGGGAATTGCCTTGGTACCAATCCTGAAAGATCCAAAGACAATAAATTTGTCAACAGGACAGAAGAACACTTCAAACACTAAAACTAATCCTGCACTAGAGAGGGGATAAACAGAGAAGTTTTAAATCTGCTGCATGTAGCAGGGAGGACTGTATGCAGTTCCAACTCGAAGCCATAGGCAGTCAGAGAGAACTGAGTTTCAGTTGGGGCTGCACTCCCTTTTATGCCCTCAGGTTTGGGGAACGGGGACATGCAAGGTGCATGTGCAGACCCAGTTGACCCTGCTGGCCAAATTTTCTGAACCTGCATGTATGAGATGCCCAAACACCAACAGTGGGATCCACACAGGCAATACTTGCACATCTACATACACAGTAGCCACAAAATATGGACCCAGTGTAATAACCAACATTAAATCACACTTCAGACAAAAAAAAACCACACCACCGTCCTAACCAAAGCTTTGATCCTGTGCTGAACTCCATGTGGCGAGCCTCTCTCCCCTGCACTCCTGTAGTGCTTCATTGACTGAACTGCACTCCCATGGTGCTTCATTGATTTACAGGGTTCTTCTCAAAACAAAACTTTGTGCAGGATCAGGGCCCATTTCGGGCAAATGGTCAAGCAGATAGGCCAAGTCAGTATACTTGAGCTGTGTCTCACTGGTAGAGGAAATTGGGTCAAACTAAAACAATCCCACGGAGAATATCTGCCTTCCAGTTCTTCAGTGTTCAATTCTAGGTCTGTCAGTGGACATATCTCAGCTGATCCCTCATGCTCCTTGCGATGTAGAGTGACGAGGGCTCTCTGTAGTATATAAATCTTACATATTTTTTAAATATTTCTAGATGTCCATAATGCTGAGTTTGTTCTAACTGGAGTACTTACTCAAACACTGGATTATGAATCATATCCTTTTTATATGAAAACCAAGAAATGTGATTGTTGGGAAAGGTTCTATGGTTTTACTAAATGTATTTATATACTAGGAAACAAGGTAAGTTACTACGTTATTCTGTGGTTTCTGGAGATGTAGGTTCAATTTAAAGTGAAATGGATTTGATGACTTTTTTCCAATCACTCATGTGTGTAGTATCCTCTGTCATATTCATCCTCCTCCCTTTTTGCACAGTTGGACCTACCTAGACAGTGATTGCTTTGTCTTGATTTTAAGATTTGGGTGGATTTGTGGAGAACATACTTGCTGTTTTCCCAGTACACCTCAACTCTGATATAACGCGACCCGGTATAACACAAATTCAGAAATAATGCAGTAAAGCAGTGCTCTGGGGGGACGGGGCTGGGCGCTCTGGCAGATCAAAGCAAGTTCAATATAGCACAGTTTCACCTATAACACAGTAAGATTTTTTAGCTCCCAAGGACAGCATTATATCGGGGTAGAGGTGTACTTGACAGATTACTTTGGATTCCCCTGAAGCAGAGAACTCTATGGGGTAGGTGAGTTGGGGAATGATCTGAATAATTAATTTTAAATGACAGATTTTATCCTGATTACTGAAACTAAACATCTTTGGATTTCAATAATGTATCAAAGATGGATAAAGAGGGTACTACATAAATACGATGTAATTCATTATGGGGGCGAGGGCCTTAAAAATGTGTGGCTTGTTTGAAGTATATTCTAGAAAAGATTATTACTCTGAACACAAAAAAAGTAGGTTGAACATAATAGCAACATTTTAAGCAAAAGTATGAATTCTATTTGTCAGTGGCTTCTAGAAGTAGCAAATAGCTCATCAGTAATATTCGCCTAAGAAAAGCAAATATTACACTATAAGTTAATGTTTTATGTACATTTTTTTCTACACTGATTTTTCAAAGTTGTTTTCCCTTAACAAACTTACATATAAATTTACTTGATGGATAGTAAAATGCCTTATTGCTTCGGAGTCCTTGGAGCATTAAATCTAGCTGTTCCAGCCACCATGTAAAATAACTAATACTTCCTGTGAGTGCTGTTTTCCAGCCGTGTTCCTTGGGATGATGAGCAGTTCAAAGCAGGAAAGCAAAACTGCATCTTTTTTAGGATGTGTACTTTTATTATGAGGAAACATAATTTACTATGTTTTGTATGATACTACTGTTTTAAAAGATCCCGTTTTAGATATCATAATTAGTTTGCTAGTTTTTAAATATTTTAACTATGGTACTTTAACCTAAAGGAAAATTTGGATGTGAAAATAAAAATAAGGGATTGCTATCTCTTAAGTTATGGATTTCAAGATTGAAAATGTTTTGTACTTTATTTTTATTTCTTACACTCTATTTTCTTTTATATTGGTATTTTGCCCAAGTTTTAAATAAATGTACTATAAATGTTTTACTCTAAATTTTAGTGGTGTTTTTTTAAATATGGTGCAGTTATGGCACTCTGGTAAAAGAAAGTGAATCATTTTTCCACATGGTGTAAGATTTTAAGTTTATTTTTGGGGGTATGTTCATATATAAAAGCCAGGTAAATTAAACAGAAATTCTTGTAAGTGTATAAATGTGCTCCTTCCAGCACATTTATAAACTTGGAGGAGGGAGTGACTACAGCCCACATACTCGTAACTCTGTTGTGGTAACTTTCTTCTGTATAATCAATTTTATGAAAATAAATTTTTTTAAATCTCTCAATTATTTTTAACTTGTATTTTATCAAAAGTGAACTGTTTTTGCAATACACATGCCATTACATCTACTTTATCACTTTAGATTCTTAATCCCGATCAACAAATAGATAAAAAACCCAGTCTGAGAGGACCTGCATTTTGCTTAATCAGCAAACAATTACGTTAAACTCTTCAGGGGAGAGACATTCTGTTTGCTTGTGAAGGACCATGCATGCTGACCCAGTGTAACTCTTGCATTTAAGTGTGCTCTGTAAATTGCTCAAAAGTATTTTGAACAGTATCTAACCTGTTTTTAGCAGGCACTATATTCTTATTTAGACACCACTTGTTGAGAAGATTTTGCAAAGATAGTAATATATCAAAAAGTGAGCAAAGCTGATCTTCAGTTTGTCCATAGAAAGCTCAGTTTATATCATACTATTTACTTTATCTAAGTATTTAAAACTATGCATTTTGTGTTTTAGAGAATGCATTAAATCTTTGTGGTAATTGACCTCTTTTTCTGTTGCTTCACTTCTGGGAATGTTTAAAGTTAGTCATATGGTTAAGTACCTTGCTGAACTGGAGTTCTGCATTCTCTAATGTGATTTCTTAAGCATTTTTTTTGCTCCTCCTTGGGGTTACTATAATACACGAGATCTTCAAACTATACAGTCTGTTTACTGTTCGTCTTAGAGCTGGATAAAATTTTGAGTTCAGAATTTTTTTTGTTTTTTTTGCCAGTTCAAATAGTATCTATTGGAATTTTTTGTTGAAACATGTTTAATTCAAAATAAATATTGATTCTTCACTGAGAATTGCCTCTGCAGAGTCTCACTCTTAGGCATGTGCACATTGTCAGTAAGAGCTCTGAAACTGTTTAGAAAGCAGTGAATGTTGGTACACTGTGTACATTTCTAGAATTTGAGAATTAAGTGTGAGGATATTTAAGGAAACAGCCCTTTTGTCCTATGTTGTTTTCTTACCACCATAGACAATGGGTCCCTGAACTATCACTTCAGTTTTCTTTACCATTGTAGTTTTCACTTCATATCTTTTTACTCTGAGTGGTGATTTTTATGTGTGGGATACAGAAAATACATGATGGTGACAAAGATTTGATTGGCATGAGTTTTGGTATGGCTGCCCTATCACAAGTGACAAAGCCATGAGAAATAAATTGTCTCTTGCTTCAAGGCAGGTCAAGAGGCTGAAAGGGAGCAAAAGTTAGCCAGGATCAGAACAGGAAAAAAATGGTGAGACTTTCCGAAGTTCCACCTCCTTGTGACCCTAAAATGGGATGCCATTCAGCAAGTTGTGCAACTCTTCAAAATATGATCTCTTTCTTGCAGGATTTGATCAGCAATGAAATAATTCTCATTATTGATGTTTAAATTATCAACCTTCACAGTATTTTTTTTGTTTTTAATTTTAAGACTTCTGGGAGTCAAGCAAAGGGGTGGGAAAAAGCAGCAGGAGTCAACTGGCTGGGTATTTCTGATGGGTTATTGTTTCATTCAAGCAGTAAGAAACTTCTACCGTATATTGGCAGTTTTTCAAAGAGACATTATAAAGGCAGAAAGCAAACTATCCCACTGTGTAGGAAAGATAGGAAGTATGGCAAGAAGCCACACTGGCTTAACCAGGAGATCGTCAATGATCTGAAACTCAAAAAAGAGTCCTACATAAAGTAGAAACTCGGACAAATTGCAAAGGATGAATATAAACAAACACCACAAGCGTGTAGGGACAAAATTAGAAAGGCGATGGTGCATAATGGCCTGGTGTCATGGTATCTTTCCCCAATCTGAACCTTAGAGTCCAAAATATTGGGGTACCAGCATGAATTTCTCTAAGCTTAATTACCAGCTTAGATCTGATAGGCTGCCACCACCCAAAAATATATAGTGTTTTGGGGCACTCTGGTCCCCCCAAAAATCTTCCCTGGGGACCCCAAGACCCAAATTCTGTGAATCTCACAACAAAGGGGAATTAACCATTTCTCTTCCCCCTCCTTTCTTTCTCCCAGATCTTTCCCGCCCTGGGTACACCAGAAGGTCACCGTGTTTCAAACTCCTGAATCACAACATAGAGAAGTGAGGTTTCTCCTCCCCCTTCTCCCCCCCTCCGAGGCTTTCCCTCCCTGGGTATCCTGGAGAGATAGACAGTGATTCAAACTCCTTGAATCTTAAAACAGAGGGATTCCACCTCCACCCAGAGGCAATACAGATTCAAGCTCCGTGAATCTAAAACAAAGAGGAAATTTACCTCCCCCCCTCCCCACCACCAAGTCCTTGGTGAGTACAGACTCAATACATTAGCATTAACAAGGGGTGAAAAATCAATTAGGTCTTTAAAAAGAAAGTTTTTAATAAAAGAAAGAAAAAATAAGAAATCTCTGTAAATACAAGATGTAATATTACAGGGTCTTTCAGCTTATAGAAAATGGAGAAAAAGCCTCCTCCAGCAGAAATACAATTTAAAATATTTTCAGCCAAATACACGTTAAAACTCTACCAGCCAGATACACAATTGCAAATAAAGAAAAACAATAAAAAGACTAAAGCCGCCTTATCCTGATACTTACTAGAATTAGAACAGAGGAGATTGTTTTAGGAAAGATTGGAGGAATCTCTTACGTCTGGTCCCTCTGAGACCCCAGAGAGAACAACACACACCCAGGCTCCCTCCACCCAGATTTGAAAGTATCTTGTCTTCTGATTGGTCCTCTGGTCAGGTGTTGCAGGTCACTGTTTGTTAACCCTTTACAGATGAAAGAGACGTTAACCCTTAGCTATCTGTTTATGACACCTGGTCTACACTGGGGGGACGGAGAAGGATTGATTTAAGTAACACAACTTCAGCTACATGAATAACGTAGCTGAAGTCGATGTACTTAGATCGACTTACTGTCGTGTCTTCACCGTGGTGAGTCGACAGCTGCCAATCCCCCATTGACTCTGTCCGTGCCTCTCTATGAGCTGGAGTACAGGAGTTGACATGAGAGTGCTCGGGGATAGACTAGACGCGATAAATCGTTCCCCATTGGATTGATTGCTGCCTGTCAATCTGACTGGTAGTGAAGACATACTCAGTGAGACTAAATTAGCTAGAGACATAAAGGATAACGAGAAAACATTCTACAAATATATTAGAAGCAAGAGGAAGACCAAGGATAGAATTGGCCGATTACTCAATGACGGAGGGGTTGGGGAGTCAATACCAGAAAATGTGGAAATGGCAGAATTACTAAACAACTTTTTTGTTTCCAGTTTTTACCAAAAAGGTTAGCAGCAATTGGATGTCTGACAGTGAAAATGAGGTATGATCTGAGGCTAAATTAGGGAAAGAACTAGATAAAAATTGCTTAGACAAGTTAAATGTCTTCAAGTCACCAGGGCCTGATGAAATGCATCCTAGAATACTCAAGCAGCTGACTGAGGAGGTATCTCAGCCATTAGTGATTATCTTCGAAAAGTCATGGAAAATGGGAGAGATTCCAGAGGACCAGAAGAGGGCAAATATAGTGCCAATCTATAAAAAGGGGAATAAAGACAATCTGTGGACTTACAGACCAATCAGCTTAAACTTCAGTACCCAGAAAGATAATGGCGGAAATAATCAAGCAATCAGTTTGCAAACACTTAAAAGATAGTAAGGTGATAAGTAATAGTCAACATAGATTTGTCAAGAATGAATCATGTCAAACCAACTTAATAGCTTTATTCACAAGATAACAAGCCTTGTGGATGGGGGAAGCGGTAGATGTAGTATATCGTGACTTTAGTAAGGATATGTCTATATATACAGTGCTTCTGCAGCGCAGCTGTACCAACGGGAGGGAGCTCTCCTGTGAGCATAAAAAACCCACCTCCATGAGCAGTATAAGTTATGTCGGTGGGAGAAGCTCTCTTGCCGACATCGTGTGGACAGCGCTAACGCTTATGTCGGTGTAACTTATGTCTCTGAGGGGGGGTGGAATATTCACACCCTGAGCAACTTACGTTTTGCTGACATGTGTAGACAGCCTAAGGTTTTTGATAATGTCTCACATGACTTTCTTATAAACAAACCAGGAAATAAAGCCTAGATGGAGCTACTCTAAGGTGGGTCCATAACTGGTTGCAAAACCGGAGACTAGTCATCAGTGATTCACAGTCAATCTGGAAGGGCATATTCAGTGGAGTTCTGCAGAAATCTGTCCTGGTTACAGTTCTGTTCAATATCTTCATCAATGATTCAGATAATGGCATAGAAAATACACTTGTAAATTTTGTGGACAATATCAAGATGGGATGGCTTGCATGTGCTTTGAAGGCTAGAATTATAATTCAAAATGATCTAGACAAACTAGAGAAATGGTCTGAAGTAAATAGAATGAAATTCAATAAGAACCAATGCAAAGTACTCCACTTAGGAAGGAATAATCAATTGCAAACATACAAAACAGGAAATGACTGCCTAGGAAGGAGTACTGCGGAAAAGGGTCTGGGATTAATAGTGGGTCACAAGCTAAATATGAGTCAATAGTGTAACACTCTTGCAAAAAAAGCAAAACAGTTCTGGGATGTATTAGCAGGAGTGTTGTAAGCAAGACACAAGAAATAATTCTTCCACTCCACTCTGCGCTGATTAGTCTTCAGCTGAACTAGTTCTGAGCACCACACTTCAGGAAAGATATGGACAAATTGGAGAGAGTCCAGAGGAAAGCAACAAAAATGATTAAAGGTCTAAAAAAGGTGATATCCAAAGAAAGATTGAAAAAAAAGCTGTTTGTTTAGTCTGAAGAAGAGAAGATTGAGGGAGAACATGGTTACTATTTTCATGTACATAAAAAGTTGTTACAAGAAAGAGGGAGAAAAATTGTTCTCGTTAACTTCTGAGGGTAGGACAAGCAGCAATGGGCTGAAAGCTTCCTAACTACTTCCAGGGTAGTTAAGCACTGGAATAAATTGCCCAGAGATGATGTGGCATCTCTGGCACTGGAGGTTTAAGATTAAACACTGCTCAAACGGTCTAGTTTTTACATAGTCCTGCCTTGAGAGTAGGAGACTAGCCTAGATGATCTATTGAGGTCCCTTCCAGTCCTACACTTCTATTATTCTATGGTTGTATACAAACTGTTTTAAATTGAATGGGGTAATATTTCCTTTCGGTATAGTGACTGTATTGTTCCTGAAATGTTTATGAATTTCACAGATTGTGATATAAAAATTAAATCTGATGGGTTAGCTATTGTATGCTGTTTAAAAAGCATTTTCTCTGTGCCGTGCATCAGTTTGTGGGGATTAAGATGCTTTTCGTTATACAAAAAAAACTGCTTTTGTTGCTCCTGGCCTTGCATTTAAAGCAATTGTTCTGAAGCAGAAATATTTTCTGCAAAATCATTTATGCCAGTCTGAGTTCTAGTACTTAGCGCAGTTATAGAACTTCATATCTTCACAGTACATTACAAAGATTAATCTTCTAACAAACTTAGGCCCTGATCCTGCAATTCATAGGTTCATAAGCAAGATGGGACCACTATGATCCTCTTCTAATCCGAGCTCCTGTATAACACAGGTCATAGAATTTCTCCAAAAAATTGCTAGAACAGATCTTTTAGAAAAAAAATCCACTCTTTATTTAAAAATTGTTGGTGATGGAGAATCCACCGTGACCTTTGGTAAATTGTTCCAATGGTTAATTAGAATTTACACCTTATTTCCAGTTTAAATTCATTTAGCTTCAATTTCCATCCATTGGATTGTGTTATGTTTTTCTCTGCTAGACTGAAGAACCCATTATTAAATAATTGTTCCCCATTGTGACAGAGTGCTAAGGGCTAGCATTTAAGGCAGCACTACTAGTCACTATTAGTATTAATTAAGTTCCCCTGGAGAAGGCCTAATTGGACAGAAGTATACTTGATTACCGGGCCAGATTGGGCCTAATGAGCCAATTAGCCCATTAACAGGGAAGCTGTATAAAAAGGCAGAGGAAAGAGTGCTTGGGGGGGAAGAGAAGGAGAGAAATAGAAGGCTAGGTGAGCCAGTGACACCTTACCACACACCCCTTTTGGAGAAGGGGTTAGAAAGTTGAGATACAGTGTGTAAAGGTGTGACACACCCCTGTGTATGAGAGGAGAGATTAGAACACTAAATAAACTACACAGTGGTGTTTACAAACAAGAAGGTCTCAGTGCAGTCTGTGCTTTTGGTAAAGGCAGGGCTGCAGCCCACAGCCCCATCACACCCATGTTGATAGTGATAGATTGTAATCAAGTCACCCCTTAATTTACTGATCTAACTACTGTTATATCTCTTTATACCAGATATTGAACCATTTAACAATGACAGGCTGGTTTTCACCTGGGTCCCTTATATACTGGACAGCGTCTGACCATATGTCAAAGATGGGTATGAAAAGGGATTGATTACAGAAGCAGTGTGTGTTGGTTTCTCAGCCACCTACGATACAGTCCATCATCATGGGCTCCTTGCCAAGGTATCAGTGATAATGAAGAGCCACCACTTCACAAAGCTAATACAGACCATACTGGAGAACAAAAGATTCTTCATGAACTTTTGTGGCAAACGGAGCCAATGGCAATGACAGAAGAATGGGCCCCCCATAAGGTAGTGTATTAGCACCTACATTTTTCAACATCTGCACAAATGACCAATCAAGCTACCCTGCACAAGATGCCTTATCTAGGCAGATGATCTGTGTGAGACACAGTCTAAGAAGTTTGGCATATTAGAGAGTATTCTGGTGAATGCACTTAACACCCTAGACAAATAATATACAGCCAACCAACTGCATGCAAACCCAATAAAGGCACAAGTCAGTGTATTCTGTCTCAAAAACTGAGCACAAATGCAAAGAAATTTACTCATTCCATAAATATTTTATACCTCAGTGTTACTCAACTGCACACTCTCCTGTAGAGTTCACACTGAGAAAACTAAAGCATAGACTGGCATTTGAAACAACATTATCAGTAAGCTGTTTACATCAAAGTGGGATGCTGACCTGTCCATTTTCCAACCAACAGCACTGGCCCTTTTCTACTTCCCTGCTGAATAAGTCTGTGCAGTGTGAGCCCAATCCCCTCACACTGCCTGCTGCGATATTGCAGGATGCCGTAAGCCTACTCACTTCAACAGCCTCTACATCCTTGCTGATATTGCTCCTTCTTATAGATGCCACAAAGTCGCTAAGAGTCAAACGCACAAGGCGATGCACAGATCCAAGACATCCACTGTATCATATAACAGGATGCTGAGGCGACTGAAGTCACAACAAAGTTTTCTTGCCACCATTAAACGCCTAACATTGTCAGCCAGACAAGAGTTCAGTTATGGCAAACAAGAGTAGAGAATAACCCTGTAGCCTGTGTGCTCCAGCTTCCAACAGTTGAGCACCTTCCATTTGGTATAGATCAGTTCAGGACTATATGGTGTTACCTTAATCAACTCTGCACTGGAGCTGGTCAGACTAGAGATGCGATGATCAAGTAGGGCTACACCATTGGCCCCAATACCTGGACTGTGGCAGAGAGCTTCAAAATATGAAGCATCTCCTGCAGTGCCATCTGCTTGAGCATGAATGCTCTTCCAGTGACCTAGTGGAGTGCACTGATTGGGCAATCGTGTGCACAGATATAAGCAAGAGGCAGTATGAGGACACAACAAAAAGATCCCTTAACCTCTTTGTTAGACTCTAGAAGCTCAGATCTATTTAGCTTATCACTATAAGACATGTCTTCTAATCCTTTAATCATTCTCATGGCTCTTCTCTGAACCCTCTTCAGTTTATCAACATCTTTCTTGAATTGTGAGCACCAGAAGTGGACACAGTATTGCAGCAGTGATCACACCAGTGCGAAATACTTGCTCCTGGTGGTTATGAACTGTCAGGCTTCCTGTCTGACTCCCTGTCCCACCAATTTTTCTTTGCAGCCAACTCAATTCTTCCTTCCTGGTGTTTCCTGAACTTGGTTGTCTACGAGCTCTTCAACAGTATCTCAACTTGTCCTCCAGTTCAAGAATCTTTTCCTCCAGCACAGCAACCAGTTTGTGCTTCAGGCACAGGAAATTCTGGTTTCAGGCAGGAAAAAGAATATGACAGGGCTGGCACCTTGCAGCCTTAGCAAGGCACTGATCAAAGCTCCAAGGTCTTACTCATGCCTACAGCCCAGCTACACAGCCTGTATACAGAGAACAACAAACAGCCCACAGACAGACCATTCACCAAGTCCCTCTACCTCCGAGCATAGAATTTGCTGCTGGAGCTACTACCTCTGAAACTCTCCTGTTAGCTGCCTCTGTTCATGTGTGCTTAACTCCTCATGGCAAAAATCAGTGGGCTACTCACTGTGCATAAAATTAAGCACATGCATATGCCTTCACAGGCCTGGGATCTTACCGCTAAAATTGTTAGAGCTCCTTACTGCAGCACAAATCCTGTCATCTTTACTCAGGCAAATGTAGCGTTGAATGTGAGAAATTTTGCCTAGGGATTGAAATAGAACTGCTGGATTTGGCCCTACTTGTGTCTCCTTTTATAACTGTCCTCACCTTTAGGATTAATTTCTTCTATCTTCAGCAGCCACGCTGTTGATGTATTACTATTTGACAGAAATATAGAACAGTGAAAAAGAGGTGAATGTCTTAGCCTCTTCAAGGTAACACCATTTCATGAAAACTATCCAAAATACTGTCAGGTATTGCATAGAGTAGCTTGAAGAAAAGTGAACGCAATGATGGAACAAATGAACCCCCTGGGAAATGTGAGCTGTAAAGCATCTGTTTCATCATCAGTGGAGACAGTATTTATGTAGCCAACACACAATATGAAGGACTTTGATTAACCTTTCAATTAGAGTAAAAACAACAATTAACTGCCAAGAAATAGTCCTTCAAGAACCACAGGAGCTGTCCAGAGCCAACTGGCTTGCACAGATGTTGTGTATATGATTGGTGGTCAAGGGAGGATTTGACGCAGGATTCCAATATTAGATTTCTAGAGAGTATTTTCAAAGAATGGTGCATTTTATGGAGGTATAGTTACTTGGGGGATGTCTATACCGCAGTGTAAACCCAGCTTTTGAAGTCAAGCTCAAACCTAACCCCCTTTCCATCTACACACAAATCTATGCTAGTCCAGAGCTTGGAACCAGGGACCCAGGACCCCAAGGGGGTGGAAGCTCTGAGCCTGAGTCAAGTTGGCTCCCAGGGTTCAATCCCTATTGCTTTGCAGTGTAGATACAGCGCTACTGGACTCATGCTCTGGGAATGTGCCAGTAGTATTCCACAATCCTACGGACTGACTTTCTTTGTCCTCTGGACAATCAAGTTTGGTAGGCAGTCCAGTTTTCCCACACTACACCAAAAAAACCCGAAGGGCTAGAGTAACCACATTTTGGGATGGCACTAGGAAGTCTGGGATATAGGCGGTTGGACTCAGGCCTGCATAATGCAGTGTAGTCACTGGAGCCCCAGGCTGAGGCCCAGGGTTGAGCAAGTCCTAATCTAGGGTTACAAATAAGTGTAGACACTCAAGCCCTGGGTTAACACACGAGGGTCTGCTAACTCAAGTTCTACTAACCCTGGGCTTGCATTGCAGTGCACACATATACTTAGTGTCTGACTTGATCCTAATGGCTCCTCCCCTTCTGAGGACAAAATGAGCAGCTTGTTCCCTTCTGGAACAATGTAAACAGCAACATGAAGCAGACATTTTTAGCTCATAACATTCCTGTGTATTCTTTGTAAGAAGTCTTCATTCTAACTTTTTGGTTCTGAGAATCATTTATCCCTCACATATGTTGACCATCCAGTTTTCTCTCTCTCTTTTAGGTATTTATATGTCCCCCATCACTGTAGTATGAGAGTGCCTCGCAATCTTAAATGATTTTATCCTCAGCACCCAAGATCACAATTCTGGCGGAACTGGGAGTTGAACATAGGTCTCCCATGTCCTAGGCTAGAGCCCTAGCCACTGGAAAATCCTTCCTCACACAAACTTCAAATACAAGGTATATGCGCAGAAAGACTAAAGAAATCCCAACCCAATTGGGCTAAAGGAATAACACAGAGTAATCATTAGATACAATACATAAGAAGCACATATGGATGAAAGCAGAAGAAAACATACATGCTAAAAGGGAAATTTACTGTACGTCTCAAAAAAAGAAAAACTTGGAGTGCTGATTCAGATGTGTATTCCACATGTGGGTATGCATCTGCTCCATGAGACCAGAGATTTGCTGCAAGCAGTGTCTGTTGGTCCATATATGCAGTTAGTTGCTCTCCTCATGCTCCAAATGAAAGTAATAAAAGGCAGTACAGAATGACTCCTCTCTAGTTCCTTCTTACTGCCACATGGCCTGGGTAAGAATTCTGTGCCCACTAAAATTTTTCTGTACTTCAATTCCTATAAATACATATTATAAATAGTTTTTATAGATAGTGTAGTCTTCCCACCTGTGGGAACTTCTCCCTAGACTATGCCAAGAGTCCTAGGGTTTTTGAATTATGTCTCCTAGTCCAACTCTCACCAGTGATAAACACCAGTGCTGCCTTTACTGCCTTGGAGAGACTAATGTTGCCACCAAATGCTGTATCTGCTGTCCCTTCCTCCCCTCAAATGCATACGGGACAAAATCTTCATCTGCAGAAATACTTCATGGAAAAGGCCATGAGGCCCCTGATGGATCAAGGCTAGGAAGACACCCCATCCCTATACAGTAGCCTCAGACTGCGAGCAGCATCATTCCATGACCAGCCCAAAACAAGTCTAAGAAAACCTCCCACAAGAGTAGGGGACATTACCATTGTCATAAGGACAGATCCCTGTTGAGATCTGCCTTTAAGAAAATGGATCCCTCCCCATGTTGCTCCAAATCAGGTGAGTACTAAGGAATTAAGTCTACACAAACATTCCATCCAAGAAGTGTCCTTATTGCCTCAAGTTAACTGCTAGAACAAGAAAGGCTAGAGACTTGCACCTAAAATTCCTTCTCATGGAAAAGTCTTTCAGACTGGTGTCTGAGCCTGAAACCCAGACCCCACCTGGACAAGCCTAGCCAACCATGGCTTCTGGCAAGGGTCCCTCCTCACCCAGAAGCCATCATCCAGGCTTCTGACCAAAAGTTTCCAAAAAGCAGGTAATCACGTCCTCAATGCAGGAATCGGCCATGAAATGCCATTCCGCCAATGGGCAAATAGGCTCGACACCGACTGCACTGGCCATTCCGAGACAGCAGGACCATCCGGCACCGCCCGTACCGCAAGAACTAAAGACTCTAAAAGAGGCAGCTCAGACACAGGCACTGAGGAGGAAATTAGAATCCCATGCCTCAGCATCTACACAGCCGAAGCCGCGATCAGCACACAATGGTGCGGCACCAATGCAGACTGTGGCTCACTCTTCGACCTGCACTCGGTACACACTCCGGCACAGCCTATGGTACCAACATATATACACTGTGGCTCCCGGCACCAACAACCATGCAGCCTCTGATATAGATCATGCAGCCACTGCAGCAGTTCTTACGGGACAAAGATCTCTTAGTTTGATCTACTCCTGACTCTTCCATTCTCAACATGGATGCAACCCTGGCACCGAATCTCCTTGCAACTCCATCACACTCCACTCCCCGCCTTTTGAGTGATGAGGATGAGGAAGGGGAAAGTGACTCTTCTCCACAATCTCTTGCCTACCATGAGCTGCCCAAACTGGGACCTCCCTTAGGGAGCATATTATACAGATCCCAGACATCCAACAGTGGTACGGCCAACCCTGGGGCCCAGCCGTGACCTTTCCACCCCAGTGGACATACTGGAATCTGTGGGTGACATACCCAACACAACAGGGACTGCCTACCACATCCAGACTAAGCACACAGCAATCACTTGCACCTTCTGTACCTCGACCGTCAGAACTGGCAGAGGAAGGAAATGAAGAGGAGGAAGAACCCTCAGACCAGGAAGAGGCACCACCTCTCATCATCCTCCCCAGATGACACTGTCATGCCTTCTCCCTCTAATATGGGGGATGATTTCAAACAATTCCAGGACCTATTTAAAAGGGTGTTGAGTTCTCTGAACATCTCTCTGGAAAAGGTCCAGGTGACATAGCATAAACTAGTGGACATTTTGAATACATCCTCTTCTTCCAAAATTGCTTTACCTATGAACCATGTGATAATGGAACCTGTCAAAACCATTTGGCAGACCCCTGCAATTGCTCCTCCAACCTGCAAGAGGTCTGACAAATAATATGTGCTAGCGAAGGACACAGAGTTCCTCTTCTTCCCATCCAGCACCCAATTCACTGGTGGTCGACGCAGTCCCTGAACGTGGTAGATAACAGCAGGCCAAGAACACACCTTATGATAAGGACTGGAAAAGTTTCAACCTTTTCGACCACAAGGCTTACTCCTTGGCTACACTACATCTCTGGATAATCTATTATGAGGCCTTGCCATGCAAAGTATGATTACAACTACACAAAAAGTTTTCTGAATTCATTGATGTTATTACTGAGGATAAAAAAGAACAATTTACAGTACTTGCATCAGAGGGACAACTCATATCTAGAACAGCCCTCCAAACTGCACTGGACTCCTCAAACACAGCTGCAAGATCAATGGTGACCGCAGTGGTGATGAGAAGGGCCTCATGGCTCCATCTCTCTGGCTTCCCTAGAGAACTGCAATCCATGGTCAAAGACATACCATTCGAGGGACCCAAACTTTTTGCCACAAAGACTGATGACTCTCTCCATACACTCAAAGATTCACGGGCGACATTCCAGTCTCTGGGGATTTATACACCTAGAAAAGACAAAGGACTATGCCCCTCAGTGCTACCACCACACTCCGTATCCACAACAACAACGGCAATACGAGTCACAGGCAGGGCCAGCTCCAGGGGTTTCGCCATCCCAAGCAGCCAAAAAAAAAAAATTGCAATCGCAATCTGTGGCAATTCAGCGGGAGGTCCTTCACTCTGACCGGGAGTGAGGGACCCTCCGCCGAATTGCCATGGAATAGCTGGACCTGCCGCCCCTCTCCGGAGTGGCCGCCCCAAGCACCTGCTTACTAAGCTGGTGCCTGGACCCGGCCCTGGTCACGGGGTCACAAATAGACCATCGAAGAGAAAACAGCCTACTCCTCCAGCAGCTGTGTTACAGCCATCGATATCCAGGCAACAAATTCAAAGACTTGGTTGAGGGCCCGAGAACCCCATGTCTTTTTATGCTGAAGACATCGTCTCTCTCCCAACCATTCAGAGATCCCTGAGTTCCATTTTATCCAATCTGGAAAACCATCACATCCAAGAGATGGGTTCTAGAAATCATACAAACTGGTTACTGCACCCCCTTTCTTTTCAAGCTCCCTACCCATGCTCCCTCCCCATCCCTTCTGAGGGACCCCTCTCACTAGCATCTACTGCATCAGGAGATAATCCACCTCATACATCTAGGAGCAGTGGAACCTGTTCCAACAAGACACAGAGGGAAGGGATTTTATTCCCACTATTTTCTCAAAAAGAAAAAGTCAGGCGGGTGGAGACCTATACTCGATCTATGGCAACTCAACAAGTTCATGAAGACCCAGCGCTTCAAAATGGTTACACCAGGCACCATAATTCCAGCACTAGAAAGAGGGGATTGCTTCTCAGCCCTCGACCTTCAGGATGTGTATTTTCATATAATGATCCATCCCTCACATCGGAGGTTTCTCTGATTTACTACAGGATAGGAATATTTCCAATACAAGGCCCTTTCTTTTGGCCTATCCACTGCCCCTTGAGGTTTTTTGAAGGTACTAGCAGTGGTTGCAGCCTATCTCTGCAGAAATGGAATCATGATATTCCCATACTTGGACAACTGCCTGTTGAAAGCACCAACATGGAAAGCAGCATTACAGGCCACCAAACAGATGGTTGTCCTATTCACAAGATTAGGTCTCCAAATAAGTGCACAAAAGTCCACTCTAACACCAGTGCAAGAGTGGAAGTTCATTGAAGCCCATGTCAATTCTCCTGAGGCCATAGCCTCTCTACCAAAGCAATGCTTTCTCACTCTAACCAACCTGATATCCAAAACATGAAACAGTCCACAGGTATCTGCCAGGACCTGCTTGCAACTTCTCAGCCACATGGCTGCCATGACATTCATCGTCAGACACATGAGGTTACACGTGCATTGCCTGCAAGCATGGCTCTATATAAACTATGTCCCACACAGATACAACATAAACAAACACCTCACGATGCCAGACAAAATAAAGAACTCCCTACTCTGGTGGACACAAACAGACAACATATACACAGGCGTGCCCTTTGTTCAGAAGACACCAACACTGACCATCACCACAGAGGCTTTGCTCTTCGGCTGGCGGGCACACCTGCATCTGCATTCCATCCAAGGACACTGGTCCCCGCAGAATCCCTTCTCCACATAAATCTGTTAGAACTGTGAGCCTTTTGCAACGCGTGCTCCCGCTTCTTGCCGAACATCAAAAGCAAGGCCATTCAGATCCTTACAGACAATGTGGCTTGTATGTTTTACATAAACAGACAAGGAGGAGCATGATCACACTCCCTATGTGTGGAAGCCATGAGACTCTGACAATGGTGCATCAGGCACAATATCCACATCACAGCATCATACTTACCTGGATGCCAGAACACCACAGCAGATTCCCTAAAGCAGGCACTTTTCTCAGGACCATGAATGGGATCTTGACAATCACGTGCTTCTACACGTATTCCAACACTAGGGATTCCCAACATTAGACCTCTTTGCAACCATGCGAAATACCAAATGTCCCCTGATTTTGCTCCAGGGCAGGTCTCAGCACACAGTCTCTAGGCAACACCTTTCTCATTGAGTGGAATGCCTTCCCTCCCATCCCCCTCCTGGCTCGAGGGATCCACAAGGTCAGGTAGGACAGAGCCACAGTAATCCTAATAGCCCACGCTTGTTCTTGATAAATCTGATATCTTTACCTTCTCAGGATGGCTGTGCTTTCACCACACTTGCTCCTGCTTCTGCCTCATCAGCTGTCCTAGGACCCAGGTTGCGTCTTGCATCCAGATCCACAAAGACTCCATCTCAAAGCTTGGCTCCTCCATAGCTCAAGAGATCTGAGATGACCAGCTCAGAAGTTGTACGAAACATATTGTTAAATATCATAGAGCAACTACCCGCTGCACATACCTACACAAATGACAGCGATTTGATGCCTGGTGCGAGCAAAAACAGACGGCATCCATCTTAGCCTCCTTCCCTTAATATCAGACCAGGAGCAGCTCCAGGCACCAGCGCTTCAAGCGCGTGCCTGGGGCAGCAACGCACGGCGGGCACTCTGCCGGTCACCGCTAGGGTGGCCAGCAGGGTGCCTTCGGCGGCTTGCCTGTGGAGGGTCCACTGGTCCCGCTGCTCGGTGGACCTCCTGCAGGCGTGCCTGTGGAGGGTCCACTGGTCCCGCTGCTTCGGTGGACCCTCCATGCTTGGGGCGGCAAAATGTCTAGAGCCACCCCTGTATCAGACTACTTCTTAGATCTTAAAATGTCAGGCCTTTCCATGAGTTCAATAAGAGTACACCTCTCCACTAGCAGTGTTTCAGCACAAAATAGATCAGTTATCTATCTTTGCTCACCCGCTCACCAAACGTTTCCTCAAGGCCTCACCAACATCTACCCAGAACTGCACAATCCTACTATGTTTTGGGCCCTCACCAGTTCCCCATTTGAACCCAGAGGGAGTTTTGGTCACACAGCATTAGTTAACCACCTAAAGCATCGCGAGACTGGTACTGCGCATGTGTGACCCAAGCAGGCACTGCTACCAGAAATCCCCAATTATGAGCGCAGGGGCACACGAACACCTAAAGTGGATCACCCACAGGGACGCACATTGTCTGGAAAGAACAAAGTCAACTGGGAAAACACTATGTTGCTATAGCAGATCAATTGTGAGGACAAGCATTATTGATTCAGACACTCTTTAAGTGGATCTCTGGATGTATCGCTTTATGTTATCAGTTGGCACATATTCCTCCCTCAGATGGGGTGAAAGTCCACTCTACAAGAGCACAAACAACATCAATGACATCTCTTCAGTAAGTACCAACACTAGACACTTGTAAGGCAATTACCTGGAGCTCTGTGATACCCTGGGCCATTCTTTCTTGGCAGAAGCAGCTGTGGGTACAGCAGTGTTACAGACATCCATACCAACTGCATCCTCACATCCTTCTCCTATTTGAATATAGCTTACTAATCACCCACATGTGGAATACACATAAGGACCAGCACTCAAAGAAGTGGGGGTTACTTCCCTGTAACTGGAGGTTCTTTGAGATGTGTGGTCTCTATCTTTATCTTTATTCCACTACCCTTCCTATCTGATTTGTGGTCAGAGAAGGAACTGGGGAGGTATCAGTGCACGCTGCCCTTTATGACCTCAGCTTGAGCATGAGGAGAGCAACTATGCATGCGCAGACCAACAGACAGTATTTGCTAAAAATCTCCAGTCTCAGGTGCATAAGTGCATGCGTCTCCACATGTGGAATACAGATAAGGTCTACTCTTGAAGAATCTCCAGTTACAGGTAAGCAACCTCCATTTTTACAAATGAGACTAAGTTTTAGTAGCCTTAGAAGAAAATTTTTCATATATTGTTCCATGGGAAAAAAATACAGAAAATAGCATTTGGTGACTTTCATTGCAACAGCGCATGAATTTTCAAACATATGTTTTTACTTGCAGACTACACAGAGCAGGTGAAGTAATCTCTATAATAATTTCACATCTAGGATTCAGCCACTGTGGAGTGGAGTGGTGTACTGGCATCTCTTTCATGTTGCTGCCTTGTTCTCCATAACATAAGCTCTCATGTTTAAAAAAAAAAAAAAAAAAAGTCTCTAGCTGTGATGGTTGTTTAACTACACTCGGCTCACGTTTTCAAATCCAGCTCCATTGTTCAGCCAGGGAACTCTCATCACTCCCTCTTTCAGGGGCATCCTGAATGGTTGGAAAACCAATCCCAGAAAGTAGTTATCAGTGGTTCAGTCAAGCTAGAAGGGCAAACTGAGGGGTCCCACAGGGATCTGTCCTGGATGCCCAGTTCTGTTCAATATCTTCATAAATGATTTAGATAATGGTACAGGGAGTACACTTATAAACTTTGTGGACAATACCAACTTGGGAGGAGTTGCACATGCTTTGGAGGATAGGATTAAAATTCAAAATGATCTGGACAAACTGGAGAAATGGTCGGAGGATGAAATTCAGTAAGGACAAATGCAAAGTACTCCACTTAGAAAGGAACAATTAATTGCACACATACAAAAATGGGAGATGACTGCGTAGGAAGGAGTGCTATGGAAAGGGATCTGGGGGTCATACTGGATCACAAGCTAAATGTGAATCCACAGTATAACATTTGCAAAAAAAACAAAAAAAAAAATTCTGGGATGTATTAGCATGAATATTGTAAGTGAGACAAGAAGTAATTCTTTCACTTTACTCCACCCTCTTAAGGCCTTACCTGGAGTATTGTCTCCAGTTCTGGGCACCACATTTCAGGAAAGATGTAGACAAATTGGAGAAAATCCAGAAGAGAATAACAAAAATGATTAAAGGTCTAGAAAACATGACCTATGAGGGAAGATTGGGGGAAAAAATGGGTTTGTTTAGATCAGAGAGAAGACTGAGGGGACAATATAAGTTTTTAAGTATATAAAAGGTTGTTACAAGGAGGAGGGAGAAAATGGTTGTTCTTAACCTCTGAGGATGGGGCAAGAAGCAATGGGTTTAAACTGCAGCAAGGGAGGTTTAGGTTGGACATTAGGAAAAACTTCCTAACTGTCGGGGTGGTTAAGCACTGGAACAAATTGCCTAGGGAGGCTGCAGTCTCCAACATCAGAGGTTTTTAAGAGCAGGTTAGACAAACACTTGCAGGGATGGTCTAGATAATATTTAGTCCTGCCATGAGTACAGGGGACTGGACTAGATGACCTATGGTGTTTCTTTCCAGTCCTACATTTCTGTAATTCTATCCCCTCTGTAATGGGGTGGGACTCACTGGTGTGGCGCCTCCTGCTGATTGTCCAAGGAATCAGCATTTCCAGCTTCCAGAGCGCCCTCTGCAGCCCAGTGTCCTGTTTTCCGCTGAGCCCAAGTCTCTTCTGGACTCCCAGTGCCCCTTTCAGGCCACGGTGTTGCCCCCGGGCCATACCCCCACAGATCTGGGTCTGCCCTCCCCAGGGAACCCCCACCCTCTATCCCCACCTCACCTCAGTCTATGACCACTGCCAGTCATCAACCAGCCCCTGTTCCCTGGGATCACTGGGAAGGGGGGTTTGGACCTGCCACCTCTGCCTAACCCTTGGGCTGCCCTCTGCAACCCCAATACCTTTCTTTGGCCTTTAACAAGGCCTGCAGCCTGGGGGGTTTACAGACTGGAGCTCCCCAGCTCCTCTAGCCTTCCCCCAGCCCTGCTACACTCTCAGTACCCTGTTCAGTTCCCCAGCAGCCAAGCCCTTCTCTCTCTACAAGCAGAGAGAGACTAACTTGGTGTGCTCCTGGCCCACTGCCCTCTTAGAAGGGCCAGCTGGGCCCTGATTGGGGCATGGCCACATCTGTGGCTGGTTCCCCAATCAGCCGAGTCTTGCTGCTTTTCCTAGCAGCAGCCCTCTGGAAGCCTCAGCCCTGACCCAAGGCTGATTTCAAGCCCTTCAGGGTAGGAGCTAGTGACCACCTCACACCCTCCCTGAAGCTCTCAGCCTAGCTCTGCCCTTCTTCTGAGCTTAAACACGCTCTTTCCTCCTCCTCCTCCCCATTCTCTGCTCTGGGTTCTGAGCGCTCCCTGGCCTTTGGGCTGTCACTCAGTTATAAATCCAGGGGCAGCCCCGCCCTCCTCTTTGCACGACATGAGGGCACACTGGGACAGGAGAGCTGCGCCTGGTTTCATCTGAGTGCGGCTGCCCTGTTATAAGGACACAAGCTCTAACTTCTGTACTTGTTATGGGTGCAGGAGAGTGGCTGGGTCAGGAAGTCTCTGGGTTCTAGGTTCAGATGAGGTAAGGGTTAACCAGCAGAGCCTAGAAACACCTGCAGCCCATTAGCATCCCAGGAAATCAGCCTGGAGCAGAGAAAAGGAAGAGGAAATTGGCCAGAGGAGTGCTTGGGATGCACAAGCAGCTGCACTGAGGGAAGTCAACCCTCCATAGAAGGGGATATTTGAAAGCACATGTGAGTTGGTTGGTTTTAAAACTATTTAGAATTCATGTGGTGTTCCCTCTTTCTGAAGTAAGATGTAATTCAAGGGCTTCTGTTGGTTTAAATGCTGAGGAGAAAAGCATTGAAGTTTGTTCTTTCTTGGGGAGGGGGAAGGAGACTTGAGGTTTTGCTTAACTTTTAAGCTCGGTGAATTTCAGACTTCCGGCTTGTCTGAGCTCCAGCAAGGTAACCCAATGACATCATTTTGGGGGCTAGATTCAGAATCTTTTCTTTTCCTTATGGATTTACCTGAGGGGCCAGTTGCGCAGTGTGGAATTTACAGATGAATAAGCTGAAGTAAAGAGAGCTGGCTGGCCTGATTCTGACAAATACCAAGCCCACCGCAGCTCCAAGTTGGGCATCAGTGAATTTCCCAGGCTCCCTGCATAGCCCTCATTTCTTTAGCCTGTTCTGTGGGGAGGGGACGCACATGCCCCCTTCTACAACTGATCAAGTAGAGAGAGCTTTCTAGTGAGTAACTTGGCCTAGGTTTCCTCCCCTGAACCTGCTTTTCCTCCTCAAAATTTTCCCCCAGTCAGAATTGATCAGATCCTCAATTTCTTCGAGTGAGGGATTTTTAAGGATTCAATAGACATATGCCTAGATGTTTAATGACAAACTGGATGCCTTTGAGCAGGGCAGCATATAGTCTGTCTGCTCCCCCATTCTCCCTGCTACAGCTATGGGGATAAGGCCATGCTGAGTGAAGCTAGCCCGTGGAAGTAACACAAGTGGGACCTCTGCAATCACAAACGTTTTGTTCCTTTGACGCTCACTCTGTCCCTGCATCAGGGCTCTTCTTTCCTTTCATCCCTACTCTACAGTGTGATGCAATGACTCAGGCACATAACTAAACTGAAGTCAGCCATTTCAAGGACTTAGTTCTTAATCATTGTTTATGCTTAGCCTTACCCTCCTCTTTACCCATAAACTAGCTTCTGAGAGTCTCTCCACAACCCTTGGCTGTGCAGGAACAATGTGTCTACGTCAGCCCTCGTTGGCTAGTGAAGTGAGTCATACCTCTGGTAGAGGAACAAAATATATCAAATCGGAAAATGAGCTTTCATGCATAGCTCCGTGTGCATGGGCCTCGGTGCTCTGGGGAAGCAGGCTATGTGCTGACTATGAAGACACTTGTGCCAAAGAGCGCTAAGGGCAGGATGGAAAAGGCACTGCTGAATCTGTGGCTACAGTACCCAAGAAATCTCCCAAGGGGGTTGCTGAGGCATAGTAAATGCTACTCTAGCCCATCTGCTGGGGTAACACTCACACAGAACCTGCAAGAGGCTGCTGGGAAACATTCTCCTGGTCTGAAAGCTGTGGATTTGAGTCCCAACCCCACCTCTTGTGTTAAGACACCCACCTAAAGCCCAGCTGCCCCTTGCATCATTTGAGGTTTACATGAGTAGAACAGAATGGCTGTAGAATTAGTTATATTCTTGGCCTCATGAAAACCCCCATACAGCTGTTTCCTGATCCATATGGCTTTGTGGAAAGGGGAGTAAACTGACTGAAAAATAAAAGGCAACACCCAATTATCCAGATGCCATTTTAATCATAGATCCTCTAGACTAAGGAAACTAATGTGGGTGAGACTTTTTTTTTAACCATACTGAAACGGTGAGTCCAGAATAATCAAGTATTGATGGAGTTTGAATCACTTCTATGGTATTCATCTGGTTTCCTTTAGACTCAGTGGAGACATGAATTGATTCTGATTTGCTGGTGTTCCTTTTGGCTCCTGGATAAATTTAATTGGATCCAGGAGAATTTCTCCTTGAGTAGGGAATGAAAAGGGATACAGTAATGACCCGCAAGTGTGTGGAGACTGACTTGAGAGATGAATACTTTAGTATGGGTGTACAGCTATTAGGGGTGAGGGGTAGTCTGAAGGAGCTGAATGGAAAGTGAAGGTAACACAGCAGGGCTAATAAATATTGTAACAAACCTACGGGTTCAAAGGACGTCCAGGTTGCTGCTGTGCTGCACACTTGGACTACCTGGCGATTATCAGTTGCACAGGGGTAGAACTCTGATTCTCCAGCTGCACAGTGAGCTAAAGGAGAACCTACCGGCTGGAAGAAATAAAGGGCTTGTGTGACACACTTGACCAGCTGTGATTCCATCCACTAGAGGGTAGTGGACAGAGCTTGTTCCCTACAATATCCTTATCTAGTTTGTTCACACGTGTCATGGAGCTACCATTTTGAATCATAACAAAAAGAACATAATCTAAGTTAATTTATTACCAGAATTACAGCAGCAGGTTCTCACAGAAGTTCTTGGGCCAATCTCTGACTTTTCTAGCACATACAGAACTGGCATCTGCTGCTCTATTCCATGCTGTCCATTTTAACCGTTATGGTTTCCAATGTTTTTCTCCTTAAACATTTGGCAACAAGTAACTGTAGGGTTATTCTCTGTCTGTAAAGGAGAGGACTGTCCCTCACCTAAGCTCTGCCTCCAAAAATGGCTTCAGTTACGGATGATACCTCATCCAATGGGGAACACCAGTGAGGGCTAAGGAAGCTGCTGCCTCTGCATGGAGGGATTGGAAACTTCATAAAATGTGTTGGGATTTCACCTGTGATAAGGGATAAATTCTGCCAGATTTGCAAAAAGAACACGAGTATTTGTGGCATCTTAGAGACTAAAAAATTTATTTAGGCATAAACTTTCGTGGGCTAAAACCCACTTCATCGGATGCATGCAGTGGAAAATACAGTACGAAGATATATATACACAGAGAACATGAAAAAATGGGTGTCTCCAGCCAATGTGTCACCCCACACACATGTTCTCCCACTGGTAGGTTTGGGTGACTTTCTCCACAATGATCTTCTCTGCCACCTGGACCCCACTATACCCCTCTGGCTGGAGCCACTGTCAGCAGTGTTCCTTCAGGCTTTGAGTGGCTGCTCGTGGCCGTGCCCTGCAGGGAATTTCTCACGGTATAACTGTTGTTGATAGGTTTGCTGAAGGAGTCTGCTTAGTTGTGTAGTTCAGGGCAGTCATCTCGTTGAAACCTCAATAGGTGGTCTGGGCCAGTCTGGTCAAGTAAGAAGCCAATAGGATGGCTTTCTCTGGGCATTGAGACATGACAGCCACCTGCTTGAAAACAACCAGGAATGTGTCAAGGTCATCCATGGGCTCCACTTTGGTCAGCTCTGGGATGGGCAAAGTTGGATTCGTATTCCCTCCTCCAGTGGTTAGGCTTGAGTTTGCCCCTGATGCTTGTAGGAGTGTTACCATCTGCTGGATGAGTGGCTTTTTTATTCTTGCTGTTGGGCAGCCATCTCCTGAGTATGAGTACGTGAGTATGATTTATGTTTTCTTCCTTTGAATATACTGGCTCATAAAGTTTAGCAATTTAAAGGTCTTTCTCTAAGAGAGCAATTTGTATCCTAAGTAGAGGAAAAAAACAGTTTACAGAGCCCTTTGCTGTGGAAACTGCTACATTTTTTGCCTTACAATAGAAAACACATTAAAGGATAGCTGGTCAGAAGTGAAGTCCATTTTATTCCTCAGATATCCACTTGTTGATATTTACAGGGAATGTGCAGAGTGCAATGTTGGCCTGGTCTGGCCAAGTCCAGATAATATCCTAAGATAGCAATGGAAAAACTGTTTTCCTTGCAACCTTTTTTGTGTTGTTTTAAAATTACGTGTAAAAGTTATTTAAATGACAATCCCCACCTCAGCAGCAAAATAGCCTCCTGTCCAGCCATACCTCTCCTTTAGCTCTCCAAGTGCAATGGCATTATCTGTTGCTGTTTATTATTTGTATACTTGGAGGTCTCCCTGGCGACCGAATCACAATTGTGCTAGGTGCTGTACAAATGAATAGTATGACAGCCCTTTCCCTAAAGAGTTTACAGTCTAAAGAGACAAGTTAGGCGAAGAGTGGGAAGAAAACAGAGGGACAGTGAGGTATAGTGTCTTGAGCAAAGTTATACAACAGGTTGTAGCAGTGTCCTATCCAGTTGATCATCTCTAGCTTCTAAAACAGGATTTAAGAAGAAAAAAGTGCTGTATTTGGGAGGTCGAAGAATGGGATAATTATTCAGTTTTGATTGGGGAGGGTTGTCCCTGTCTAATAAACACGTGATGGGATTGAAAGTTACATTATCCAATCCAAACTTTACTGGTGGGAGTAGTTCTCACTTACTCACGTGAAGAGTTCCATTGCTTTCAGCCACAAGTGGAGTTGCCTGACTGGGCCCCCAGAAAGGGCACCAGTGTATGGCATTCAGAGGCTGTGCTGATGGCTGCCAGTACAAAAACCTAGATAAAGACTGAGGAGAGCTTCTCTCAAATGGCAGAGACTTGTAACCAAATCCTGTTGTGAATAAAATAGACTTCATTGGTATTTGTGTGGCATTTTTATCCTTTCCTGGCATAACGAGTAGTCAGCAATGACAGATGTTAATCACTCTCTTGTCACTGACCCAACCATGTTCCACCCCAGGTTTTGACCTACCAAGGCACCTGTGGTCATCCCTGAAACAGTTTCGAACAGGACAGGGCAATAGTGTGGTCAGTCTCTTCAAATGGGGTTTCTCTAATGACCCGCGAGGTAGATGCAGTCAACTTCAGGCTATGTCACATATCCTTGAGGAGTGTCCGCTGACTGACTTGGACAGTGAGCTACCAGCTCTTCACCTGGCAGATGATGATGCAATTCAATGGCTGGGCACCCTGCGCATCTGCTGAGAGAGAAAGAGAATCCTTTCCTCCCTTCGAAAACGTATTAGTGATTCTGTTTTCTTCAAGTTTGTGGCATTGAGCCAGCGAAACAATCACCAGGGCCTCAGTTCAGTAAGATACTCAAGCACACATAGGTGCTGGCTCTGTAGGTGCTCTAGGGCTCAAGCACCATCAAAAAAAATAGGGGGTGCTCAGCATCTGCAGGCAGGGCCGGGTCCAGCATTTTTGCCACCCCAAGTGGGGAGAAAAAAAAAAGCCGTAATCAGCACTCTACCACCACCGCTTCATTCTTTGGTGGCAATTCGGCAGCAGGTCTTACCCTCCCAGAGGGACTGAGGGACCTGCCGCTGAATTGCCATCGAAGAGCCGGATGTGTCACATCTCTCCCTTGGCTGCCCCAGGCACCTGCTTGCTGCACTGATGCCTGGAGCTGGCCTGCCTGCAGGGCCATATTAATCTTTTGTGGGTCCCGGTGCTCAGACGGTGGCCCTGCACCACACTCCACCCGTGCTCTGCCGTGAGGCCCTGCCCCTGCTTGGTCTCTTCCCCCCGAGGCCCCGCCCACTACTTGGGGGAGGGGGGAGGGAGAAGCACCCACCAACAAAAACAAAAGTCAGTGCCTATTGTGAAAGTAGAATTAATTATATTGTAAAAATAAGAATGGATTAAAGAAATGTTGTCTGCACCTTTAAGCAAAATTGTTGGAATGTTGCAATCCAGGTGTCAGGAACACAGAAGGATACAGACATTACCATAGAACAATTGCACCGTTTAAGGGCAATTGGAAAAGTATAGCCTTAGATCGAAGACCAATCCAGTAAGGAATGGAATAGCATGCTGTGGTCAACAGGTGGTGTTCCTGTCGTTGCTCTGTTGTTCCCTTTGCAAACTCCTGCCTCATTGTAAAAAAGATAGTTGGTCTTTGTATGGTGCTCACATTAAATCCTGGGTGTATTAACAAGAGCGCTGTGCTAGAAAATCAGAGTGGTCTGACAAACTGTGAGTCCTGAGTCTAACTTGACAATTTGGAGTTCCACCGAGATGGCATAACCGTTCTTCACTGGCTGTGTGATTCCTGACGTTTTGAGAGACCGTAGGCAGCCAGCACCCTGGGCATTTGGCCCAAGCGGTCCACTAGAGCAGAAAAGGTGCACAGCTACAGTGAGTCTACGCCATCGAACACTGTGGTTCCACTCTGTTCCGGTAAGGGATCCGGAATCTACAGATCAGGAATCTGGTCAGGGTATTTTTTCGTAATATGTCTGGGTTTTGCCGGACTGAGGACGCCCTTCTCTGTGTCTATCCCGTCCTCATGTGGAGTGTTGAAGTCGGGTGCGTATCCGTCCGGGAATAGGCCGACCAAAGGGTTCCTGTCCCGCAGTCCTGAGTGAGTGGAATCTGCTAACAATCGCAGCCACAACGTACCGCCTTTGGGTAAAACCCATGGGTGAAAGCAGGGCGATTGAGCATTGTAAGCCTGGGGCTTCTCTTTTGTTGTGTTGCACTGGGCAAATTCCTTCTTGTTGACTGGTGGTGTGAAGTCCTCCTGTATGGGAACTAGACGTCTAGTGACAGTTCCCCTAAATGAACGCCGGCTCAATTTAATGTGTATTTAGGAGGGCCAGACCCTGAAAAAGGCTGGCCTCCTGTAAAATTCTGGAAAAAATGGTTTAGGCTAAACTCAGGGGAATCCAAAACTCAGTGGCCACTGTGAAAATTTGGAACAAAGACGGAGTGGACGTCTTAAAGGACAAAACCGGCCTACCCAAAACTAAATTGGCTAAAGGAGAGGTTAACTGTGCAATGCAGTGGTGGGAAGAGGCAAACGTAGGGGACAAAATCAAAACTTGCCTCTCCATATTCAAAAATAAGTTAAAAGCTTATTAAAAGCCCTGCTCCCACCACCAAGACTGACGCTAACCTCTTACCCGTTCGCACAAACCCTGGACGATCCAACCCCCTCATACCTCCATCTCATTGTAAAAAGGACAAAAAGCCCTTGTTCTGGTCCTTTTGGTTGTCTGTCTCAAAAACTAATTCTCTAGATCCCACTAACAATATACAGCAAAGGGGAGGGCGCCTCAACTGCCCCCACCCTTCCTGGCCCTTTCCGGACATTGCTTCAAAATGTAAGGACCAACAAAGCCACTACAAACAAACGTTCACTGAAAGAAAGCAGGATCGGCCCAGACAAGCAGGAGCAAAGATAACGAGAAACAGGTTTGAAAGCCTAAGGAAAATGTCCAGGAGTAAGGAAAAGCAGTAAGGCAGGCATGACCTCCCTGGAAACAATACTTAAAATGTGAAATCTGAGGGATAAAGGTGTCATTTGGGAACATAAACAAGGATTTAAAGGAAAAGAGTGAAAAGTTAACTCTACAGAGGCTGGAGAGAATTAAGCAGTTAAACTTGTGGAAACGTAAAAAGGACCATTTAAAGAGAAAATTCTTGGTTTCTTGCAACCATTCAAAGGGAAAATGGGCCCTTTCAGAAAGAATGCCTGTAAATAATCAAAATATATATATATAACAGCATTAAAAACAAGCAGTGTAAAGAAATGTAAGGAAAAGAAAATTTTTATGTATCATTTGTCTGTGACAAATATGTAACATCAAAGAATCTAACCAACACATCTGTTTTAAAACTCCTGGTTTCTAGGTGTTGAGATAAATGGTTTTGATTTGGTGTGATGCACAAAATTCAGTTGACTTTTAATTCAAAAGTTGCAAAACTGACAGAACCACCTTTTGAAAGACACAGGTGAATTAGTGTTGTTTGGCTTTGGAGTAGCAGTTTAACCCTTAAGGGGGTAACTGATCTGTTACAACATAAAATATTTAAAATAAAAACCTAAGTCATGGCTGCAATAGGAGTCAAGAACAGGAAAATAGGAAAGATCTGAAGTCTTTTTGTTTGGTTGGTTAGTGTTTTGTAACAATAGCAGATAAAGAGCTGTAGTGAAAGAGTAAGAAATTAACAGTGACCCTCTGAAGCAACAGCAGAGTAAGATGCACAAAACAAAAGAGAAACAATGTTAAAAACACGGAGCTTAAAATAGCTCTGTGTATCAGACTGTAGTTTTATAAAGGGGACATAAACTCTGTAAAGGCCACATTGCTCTATGTAAAAGATTGATATGGCAATATTTAAAAAGTTATAGTATAAAAAAATGTGCATTCCCCTAGACATGTGCGGTGTATATTGAGAAAGGGTTAAAAAAAATCAAAAAACGTGCTGCTAAATTTAAAATCCTATAGGGCTCCAAAAGAGCCGCAATAGCTGTGTTCTTTCATATCCCAGAGTCTCTGAGCTCGCGGACGGCTGAATCCAAAAGCCAACCTGGTGAATCAAATTACCTAACTGATAAAGAAAGTTGAGAACTGCCAGCACAAAAGAAGCTGCAAATAAAGAACATACCAGGTCAGCAAACAGATGCCTAACATAAACAGACATGTAATAACCAAGAATCTTAAGAGATTGATGCTAATATATTGTTAAATATAAACATGAAAAAATTAATGTTATAAGTACCCCTGAACAACTATATAGGGTATATGATTTTTGAAACCTTTAAGTAATATGGTAATGAAGCTCTCAGCTATTACCTGTGAATAAACTAAGCTTAACACAGCAGGAAAACATTACAAACTGGTCGCTATAAAAATGAAAACTTAGGTACACCAACTAATAAGTTATAATAAACATGAATTCCGCATAACCCTTAAAAAGTAGAACCATTAACTGCCCTGATGAAAACAAACAAACAACAAAAGATCTCAGCTTTAACATAATCACCTGATTTAGCTGAAGGTATGGCGACAAATTAAGAAATTTCAAAGAAGCGCTGCCCTACCCAACTGGCAGCAGCTGCGGAGTGCTGGCCAGGCAGCGCTCCGAAAAGTGGAGTGTAGTCAGAGCGGCAGCGTGGGAGAGAGCCTCCCCCAAGCGTGCTTGTAAAAAACCACATCCTTATGGGTGTCAGCATGCAGCGCGGAGCCGATCTCCCCAGCGCTGGCGCCCTGATACACGACACTTTTACAGCGCTGCAACTCCTTGCAGAGCGCACAGGGGGTTTTTTTTTTTCACAAAACCCGACTGACACAAAAGTTGCAGCGCTGTAAAAGTGCGCAGTGAGCCAAGCCCTGAGTCTCTATCAATCTGGCATACGAATGCAAACAGTTGTACCAATCATCGTAAAAGGTAAAAAAGATAACATACTTCCTAAAATAAAAACAAAACAAAAACAAAAAAAAAAAAAAAACCTGACCATTCATATTATACACACAAATGGGACATATTAAGAACTGCCACTGCAGAAAAACCATACAGCTTACCATTGGTATAAACATATTTTCTGGATGGTCTCCCACAACTACCTGAACATACTAATGTTACTACCCTAATAGTTTTGGTTTTAAATTGTATGTGGTTGAAGTTAATGTTTAAATGCTGGTAGACCTAAAACAAATGTATGCAAAGCTAGAGCAAGCCCAAAACTCCAGTATTTCTATACGTGGAACTAAAATAAAAATGACACGGCGATTAATAATACTTAGGTCAAAAGGGGGATATGTAGTAGCAGGAATTTTAAATATCCTATAACAATTAATGTATGATGATTTCACCTGCTGACCAAACCCTTTTTTGACAGCAGAAAGAAATGACCCCTGGGACTATAAGATTCTGTTCCCATATCATACAAATTGAGCCCTCTCTTAACTCTTGTTAAGATTAGTTAGTAAGACGACGGATCATGTTCTATGTAAGGTAATTAGAAGAAACATTAAAGTGCCGGGTCCAATGAAATTATCTTAGTTATTAATTGTAAAACTTAGCAAGGTTTAATTCATGTTTTGTCGACTATCAAATACGTACTGTTTTGTATCTAATCTATTGTGTGAATAGAGGAATTGTATGCATCAGGAAAGTAGGGTGAGCCATTGTTAGCCAGAGTCAACGGGACGCGTTTAACAGTCTGGCTCTAGAGTGGATGCATGTCACAACTGTAGAAAGTTGTACCACCCAGTGAAAGCACCATTTCAACTCAGGACCACGCAGAAGTCAATTTTGATTCCAGAGAAACGAGAGAAACAGCTTGCGCATACCTTACAATCTCGCTCTTCGTAAGGGTCAGAAGCAAACGACTACATAAAGTAAGGCCAGAAGAAGCACCTAGTGAGCCTAGCGGCCTGCTGCCTGTGCATAACTGGAGACTGCAGTCCTCAGTTGAGGTTTCAGAACCAGAAGGGCCACTGCCTCAACATGCGCCTCTGGGTGTGCCTGTTGCCTCAGCGCTTGGTCTTAAGTCTGGGATTCGCACAATGACAATTCTTTATCAGCAGCAAGTGTGGATAGCCAGACCCTAATATTTCTAAATGCTGGGTCTGCAGCACATCCAGCCCACCTCAAACTGGTGTCTCTGTCCTGACTATCCACTCATTCCCAGACCCACTGGAGGACCTTGTCTGTTTAACACAATAGGAACAGTAATGACACCTGGGAAGAGGCTATTGGCAGTTCTTTATCCACTTGGAGGAGTAATATACCAGGCAAAAGGCTCCTGAGGTAAAGCAGTAGTTAAAAATAATGGCAAATAAAACCGGAGAAAGTTTAAGAGCCCTGGCCAAAGAAACAGGGGCAATCTGACAGGTAGCCCTCCAGAAACTGCAGGCATTAAACATAGTGCTGGCGGCAAAGGAGGACTGTGCCATTGGAAAACAATATTGTCAGTTTATACCTGACAATACCAATGAGGTAATAAATCGGGCTAGCCACTTAGAACAAATCGCATATCTTCCTCATGAGAGCCGAGTTCTTTCTGGAAGTGGCTAAGTAACCTGTTTAATTCTCTGGCATAGGAAACTGGTGGTTCAGGAAGCCCTGACTATGCTGTTTGAAATCCTAATGTTTTTGTATGTAATCTCCTGTTGCATCCAAAATGGTGGTAAGACAGTCACACAGATAGCTGCCCCAAACAAAGTGCTAATATAATGATTTTAAAATATCACCGATAAAGAAATAAAGAACAATTGATTTGTGGAACCAGTAATTTTGGTCATGCGCAGACTTGACCAAAAGGAGGGATTGTGAAAAGTAGAATTAATATAATTGTAAAAATAAGAATGGATTAAAGAAATGTTGTCTGCACCTTTAAGCAAAATTGTTGGATTGTTGCAATCCAGGTGTCAGGAACACAAACATTAGCAAGAACAAATTGCACCGTTTAAGGGCAATGGAAAAGTATTAGCCTTAGATCGATACCAACAGTAAGGACGTGGAATATGCAGCTGTGTCACAGGTGGTTTTTCCTGTCTGTTGCTTTCTTTGTCCCTTTGTCTAAACTCCTGCCCTTTCATTTGTATAAATAAGATAGTTTGTGTCTTGTATGGTGCTCACATTTAGCTGGGTGTATTAGCAGAGCGCTGTGCTAATAAACAGAGTGGTCTGACAAACTGTGAGTCCGAGTCTAACTTTGACACTATGCAAGCACATGTTAAATTAAAGCTGAATCAGGGCCCAGAATCATGAGCACTGTGGCTTTAAAGAGCAATCTCTATCCTTCCTTAGTCAGAATAAGTATTTTCATCCATTGAAACCTCTGACTTAATGCACGATGAATCCGCTGAGCAAAACCTTCTTTCAATCCACACGGCAGATAATCCTGTATATTGCAAGAGGGGATTGCATTCATTTTCAAGCATATGTGTCTAATAGTCTAAAACAGACATTCTTCCAAAATGTTAATTAGCAATATGTGGATTTTTCCCAATTAAAATTTTGTTTTAATAGTAGTCCACTTCTTCCCCTTGTAGGGTGTTTTGTCTCTTTCATCAGAAGACCATGGGCAAATATCTTCTTCCATTTCCAAAATGTTCTGTAAATAGCATTTGTTAAATTATATTAGATTGGAATTATGCCTTTTCATCTTGAGTCCCAAAACTGTTTTCCAAGGATACAGGTGGCTGAATGTTTTTGATCATTTTCCATCAAAAAATGCAGTTCTGTCAAAATTTAAACATTTTGCTGGAATATGTTGATTCAACGAAACTGCATTTTTTTTTTTTTGCCAAGGAAAAGTCCAAATGTTCATTTGACTTTATATTATATAAAATATATATACATGGTCAAATATGATAAACTAGAAGGAAACTTTTGGCACCGTTGAAATGACATTTCATTTCATGGAAATTGAAAATTTGGCTTTTTGTTCTGATTCAATCTTCACTCTTCCCTCTTCCCTCTGACAAAAGTCAGAATATCTTATAGAATGGAAATTCCAGATCCATTTAATCACTTGCTGAAATACAGTTACTGCTGGGGGTGAAATGCAGCAGCTATGTAACAGCTCACAAAATCATAAATGGTTTAAGAACAGAGGTGATGGATACTATATACCAGTGAAACACTGAGGATCTGATCCAAAGTCTAATGAAGTCAATGGAAAGGTTCCTCTTGATTTCATAGGAATCAGACCCTTAGAACAAAATTATTGGATTTGGCAGTTTGCCAGGACACCCTTACTCAGTTAAGGGTGATGGTCGCACGTGTTCAGATCATACATTTCATTTAAAAATGACAACTCTAGTAGCGCAGAGCTCCTCAATGTATTTGAGCCATGTCTCATAATTATAGAATTGACTGATATCTCCTGAGTCACCACACCACTTCCTGCATCACCGTGGTGTACTTTAAAAGACATCTCACCCAATCTCTCCTCAACAAACGCTGTAAGACAAAATTCGAAGGTAAAAGAGCACGTAACGTACAACGGAGACAGGAGGAACAGAGAGCATAGTGGAGATGTCTTTAAAAAGTAATTACACCACAGGGTGAGCGCGAGGAAAGTCTTCTGAGGAGGCGAGTGTGGGGTGACTCAGGGACAGATATCAGTTCAATTCTATAATTAAGGAAATGGCTCAAATACATTGAGAGCTACGCTGCGCACTAGAGTTGTCATTTTTAATGAAATGTTTATGATACCACCACCTACTGTGCGACCATCACCCGTAACTAGAAGAAGGGTGGCCTGGAAACTGCAATCCAATAATTTTTTCTAAGGGTCTGAATTCCTACTGAAATCAGAGAGAACCTTCCAAATTGAAACTTATTAGACTTGGATCGAAAGATCCCTCAGTGTTTACACGCTTGGTAATAGTATCGCACTCACCTCGGTTCTTAAACCTATTTATGCATTGTGGGACTTTAATAGCGCTGCATTTCACGACACCCAGCAGAACACTGTAAATTCAGCAAGTGTTAAATGATCTGGAATTTCCAATTCTATAGAATGATCTGATTTTGCAGAGGGAAGGGGAAAGGTGAAGATTGAATCGACAACAAAAAGCCAAATTTCAAAATTTTCCCATGAAATGAAGAATGTCAATTGTCAACGGTGCCAAAAGTTTCCTTCTAATTTTCATTTTTGACCAAGACTGTAATATAAGATATTTTAAATTATAAAAGTCAAAATGAAAACCATTGGACTTTCCATTGCAAAATCACAAAAAAAAAACAAAAAGAAAAAAAATGCATTCGTGAAATCAACATATTCCAGCAAAATGTTAAATTTGGACAAGAACTGCATTTTTTTTTTTTTTTTTTTTGATGGAAATGATCAATAACCTCTTCAGCCACCTGTAATCCTTGAAAAACGTTTGTGGGACTCAAGATGAAAAGGCACTAATTCCAATCTAATATAGTTAACAAAATGGCTATTTTACAAGAAACATTTGAATAAATGGAAGAAGAATGCCCATATGGTCTGCTTGATGACAAGAGCGCAAAAACACACCTACAAGGGGAAGAAGTGGACCTACTAATTAAAACAAAATTTAATTGGGAAAAAAAATCCACAGATATTTGCTAATAACTTTGGAAGAATGTCTGTTTAGACTATAGAACACATATCGCTGAAATGAATGCAATTCCCCTCTTGCAAAAATACAGGATTCAGCTGGTGTGGAATGAAGAAGAACGGGTTTGCTCACGATCACGTGCATAAGTCGAGTTTCCAAGGACGAAATACTTATCTGACAAGGAGACGAGGTAGAGATGCTCTTTAAAGCCACAAACAGTGGCCAGATGCGCCCTGATTCCATGGCTTAAAATTAAGACAGGTGCTGGTCATAGTGTCAAAGTAGACTCAGGACACACAGTTTTGTCAGACTCACTCGTTTTATATAGCACGCGCTCTGCAAACACCCAGATAATGTGAGACCATACACACCGAAAACTATCTTATTTAACAAACGAAAAGGGCAGAGTTTAGAGCAAAGGGCAGAAAGCAACAAGACAGGAAAAAACCACCTGTGACACAGCGATGCATATTCCACGCGTAACTGATTCGGTTGATCTAAAGGCTAATACTTTTCCAATTGCCGCTTAAACGGTGCAATTGTTCTAATGCAATGTTGTGTTCCTGACACCCATGGATTGCACATCCATGACAATTTGCTTAAAGGTGCAAGACCACATTCTTTAATTCCCATTCTTATGTTACAATATAATTAATTCTACTTCACAATCGCTCCTTTGGTCAAGCTTCATTGCCATGACCAAAAGTACTGGGTTTCCAACAAATCAAATTGTATCTGTATATTTCCTTTAATCGGAGTATTTAAAATCATTATAAGCACTACTTGTTTTGGGGCAGCTATCTGTGGTGACATGTCTTTACACACCCATTGGATGGCAACAGCAATAACATAACAAAAATCATAGGATTTCAAAACAGCATACGCAGGGGCTTCCTGAAACCACCAAGTTTCTAGTGCATAGCGGGAATTAGTGAACAGGGTTACTTTAAGCCACTTCATATGAAGACTCGCAATCTTACCATGGAGGAGAGATATGCGATTTGGTTCTAGGCCAGTGTGCAGCCCGATTGTTATGGACCTCATGGTATGTGCTAGGATACAGATCATTGTGTTGTCCAAGGGGTGGTAATAACGCACAAATATGTTGTTCCAATGAGCACAGTGCCCTCCTTGGGCCGCCAGACACATAGTGTTTTTGTAAGCCTGACAGTCATCTGGATGGCACCTGGCAATTGCCCCGTTCCTTTGGCCAGGGCTCTTAAACTTTCTCCGGTTTAACTTCGGATTCCATATCTTTAACTACTGCTCTGTAACCTCAGGAGCCTTTTTGCCTGGTAAATGACTCCCCAAGTGGGATAAAGAACTGCCAATATGACCTCTTCCGCAGTGTGTCATTACTGTTCCATAATGTTAAACAGACAAGGCATCCCAGTCGCAGTGGTGGGGAAAATGAGTGGGAATCGCATAGCAGAAAACAGGAACACCAGTTGACGATGTGGCTGGGATTGTGGCGGCAGAGCCCAGCATTTCAGAATATTAGGGCTGAGCTACCACACATTCGCTGGATAAAAGAATTCGTCATGATAAGTGGATTATCCCGCGCAGAACTGAATAAGACACAATAAGCGGGCTGAGGAACAGGCGACCACCAGAGCGGCATTTGAGCCGGCGACCCTCTGGTTCTGACAACCTCAAACTGAGGGAAACTGCAGTCACATGTTTTATGTCCACCTAGGCAGCAGGCGCTAGGCTCACTCAGTTGCTCTCTCTTGGGCCTTAATTTAATGTAGTCCGTTTCTGCTTCTGGCAACCCTAAACGAGAGCGAGAATTGTAAGGATTGCGCAAGCTGTTCTCTACGTCTCTTCTCTGGAATAAATGGTGAGGGCTCTGCGTGGTCCTGAGGTATGGGTGTGCTTCACGGGGGGGTACCATTCTTACAGTGTGAAGACTCATGCACACCCTAGAGCCAGACGTTAACAGCCCGTCCTTGACTCTGGCTATAACAGGCCTTTTGACACAACTTCTTTTCCTGAGCAATACATTCCTCATATCAACACAAAGATTGAGAATACAACAGTAGTATTTATATCGAACAAAAAAACATTGCAAAATAAACTATGCAGTTTTACAAATTAAAACTAAGAAATTTCACTGTGAGACCCCAGCCTTTAATGTTTCTCGTAATTTCTTAACATAGACACAATACGAAGAAATCCGTCTCTGACTAACAAAATCTGTAAAAAAAAGAGTTAAAGAAGAGGCTCAATTTGTAATGCTATGGGAGAAAACAGAACTTAACGTCCCAGAGGGTCATTTCTTTCTGCTGTTCAACAAAAGGTGGTTAGCAGGATGAACATCAAATCAATACATTATGTTATAGGACATTTAAAGCCTGCTCCTACATATCCCCATGCTTATTTACACTAAGATTATAATCGTCCCCAGTGTCACTTTTATTAGTCCATATATAGAAAATACTGGGAGGTGATTTGGCCTGTGCTTCAGCTTTGCTACATTTGTTTTATCTCCAGCACATTTTAAACCATAAAAAACCAACATCATACAATTTAAAACCAAAAACTATTACGGGGTAGTAACATTAGTAATGTCAGTAGTTGTTGGGGAGACCATCCAGAAAAATAGTTATACCAAAGGTAAGCTGTATAGTTTCGCAGTGGCAATTCTTAGATAATGTGCCCCATTTGCTGTAATATATGAAATGGTCCAGGTTTTTTTTTTTCGTTTTTTGTTTTTTTTAGGAAGTACTGTTATGCTTTTGACCTTTTAACAGATGAGTGGTAATCGTTTGCCATTCAAATGCCAAGATTGATAGAATGAACTCAGGCTGGCTACACTGGCACTTTACAGCGGTGCAACTTTTGTGCTCAGGGGTGGAAAAAACACCCGAGCGCTGCAAGATGCAGCGCTGTACAGTGTCAGTGTATCAGGGCGGTCAGCGTGGGAGATCGCCGCGCCAGCTATGCACCACCATACAGAGGATGTGGTTTACAAGCAGCGCTGGAGAGCTCTCTCCAGCGTTGTGCAGCTCTACTACACCACACTTCGGAGGCGCTGCCATGGCAAGCACCCCGCAGCAGCTGCAAGGCTAGCAGCTTGAATTGTCTAATGTAAGCCTATACCCTCAGCGTAATCAGTGCTATGGTAAGCTGAGACTCTTTGTTGTTGTTTGTTTTCAGGCAGGCCAGGTTATATGGCTTTCACTTTTAAGGGTATGCGGAACATTATTCCACTTTATAGTTAATTCATTAGGTGGGTACTCAAAGTTTCCTTTTATATAGGCAGACCCAAGTTTGTAATTTTTTCACTGCTGTGTTAGCTTTAAGTTTATCACAGGTTAAATAGCTGAGAAGCTTCTTACCATTATCTTTAAAGGATTTTTCCAAATCATATACACTATAAGTTTTACAAGGGGTACTTACTAATCATAAATTATTCAATGTTTAATATAAGCAATAATTATTAGCATCAATCTGTAAAGATATCTTGTTATAACCATGTTTTTATGTAGGCAAATCGTGTTTGCTGACCTGTGATTTCTTATATTGCAGCTTCTTTGTGCTGGCAGTCCTCACTTCTTAGGATGACAGTTAGGTAATTTGCATCAACAAGCAGGCTTGGCTTTTGATTCAAAGCCGGTCAGCCGAAGCTCAGAGACTCTGGATATAAAAGAAAACACAGCCCTATTTGCGGCTCTTTTTGGAGGCCCTAAGGTAATTTAATTTAGTAACAGCACGTTTATTTGCCATTTTTAAACCCTTTCTACAATATAACACCGCACATGTCCAGGAAAGCACATTCTTTATACTATAACTTTTTAAAAAGTATTAGCCATATCAATTTTTTACATAAGATGCAATGTTGTTTTGCCTTACAAGAGTGTTCATGTACCCTTATAAAACTGACAGTCGATAACACAGAGCTATTTTAAGCCTCAGTGTTTTAACATTTCTTTTGTTTTGTGCATCTTACCTGGCTGTCTGTCAGAGGGTCACTGTAATTTCTTATCTTTTCACGTACAGCTCTTATCTGCTATTGTTACAAAAAACCAACCAACCAAACAAAAAGACTTCAGAATCTTTCCCTATTTTCCGATTTGATACCCTAATTGCAGCCATGACTTGGTTTTATTTAAAAAATATTTAAAATGTTTAAAGAATCAGTTACCGCCTTAAGGGTTTAATGCTAAAATCCAAAGCCAAACACTAATTAAACCGTGTCTTTCAAAAGGTCTGTCAGGTTGGCAACTTTGAATTAAGAGTCAATAATTTTAGTGCATCAAAACCAAATCAAGAACCAATTATATCTACACCTAGAAAAACAGCAGTTTACAAACCAGATGTGTTGGTTTAGAGTCTTAGAAGTTACATATTGTCACAGACAAATAGATACAATACACTTTCTTTCCTTAACATTCTTTAACTCTTTGTTTTTACATATCTGCTGTATATCATTTATTTGGATTATTTACAGGCATCTTCTGGAAAAGGCGCCATGTTCCTTAGAAATGGCTGCAAAGAAACCAAGAAATTTCCCTGTAACATGAATCCTTTTAACAGTTTCACAAAAGTTTAACTTTATTCTCTCAGCCTCTGTAGAGTTGAACTTTTCAACTCTTTTTCCTTAAATCACTTGTTATGTCCCAAATGACACCTTTAGCACTCAGATTTCACCATTTTTAAGTATGGTTCCAGGGGGGTCAGGCCTGCACTTACTGCTTTCCTTACTCCTGACACTATCCCCTTAGGGCTTTCAACCTGTTTCTCAGTTATCTGTTGCTTGCCGCTTGTCTGGGCCGATCCTGCTTTTTCTTTCAGTGAACGTTGTGAGTGCTATGTGGTCACTCACAATTTTGAAAGAAAGTTCAAGAAAGGGACAGGAAGGGTGGGGGCTAGTTGAGAGCCCTCCCCCTGCTGAATGTTATGTGGAACACTAAAGAATCAGTTTTGAGACAGACAACAAAAGGGAACAGAAACAAGGCTTTTTGTCTTTTTACAATGAGAAAATTGGGGAAGGGTAAGAAAAGGGGGTTGGATCGATCCAGGGTTTGGAGAACGGAGTAAAGGGTAGCGCTCAGTCTGGGGTGGAGAGGAGGCTTTTAATAAAGTTAACTTTATTTAGAATAATTGAGAAGAAGCAAGTTTTGATTGTTGCCACTCTACAGTTGTTGCCTCTTCCACCACTGCATAAACAGTAAACCTCTCCTTTAGCCAATTTAGTTTAGGTAGGCGAGTTTGGCCTTTAAGACGTCCACTCAGTCGTTGCTCCCAAGATTTAACAGGGCCACATGAGTTTTTGGATCCCCTGGTTAGCCTAACCATTTCAGAACATTACAGGAAGGCAGACCTTTACAGGAGTCTGGACCCATCCTAAATACATAAAAGACCGGCCGTTCATATTAGGGAACTGTCCCAACTTAGACGTCTATGTTACCCATACAGGAGGACTCACACACCAGTCACACAAGAAGAGAAAGTGTTGCCCATGCAAAACACAAAAAGGAGCCCACAGGCTACTGGCCTACAAGTCGCCCTGTGCTTCACAGCCATGGGTTTTACCCAAAGTGCGGTGTGGCTGCGATTGTGCATGATTCCACTCACTCAGACTGCAGGACAGAACCCCTTGTCGGCATTCCCACCCCGGACGGAGACGGCACCCAGACTCAAAGCTCACAGAGGACGGATAGACAAGAGACAGGACAGGGCCCAGTCCCGGACAAAAACACAGAAATAATTACCTGACCAGATCCTGATGTTCAGATCCCGGGATCCCTACCAAACAGAGTGGGAACCAACCAGGCGATGCGTAGACCTCACTAGCTGTGCACCTTTCGCTCTAGTGAGGACCCGCTTGGCCAAAGCCCAGTGTGGCTGGCACGGACCTAACAAAAACAGTCCGGACACACAGCCCAGTGAAGACGGTTGCCATCTCGGTGGAACCTGCCAATTGTCAAGTTAGACTCAGGACTCACCAGTTGCCAGTACCACCGTTTAATTAGCACAGCGCTCTGCTAAAACACCCAGATAAATTGAGCACCATGACAAGACACAAACACTTATATAACAAAATGAAAGGGCAGGAGTTTAGACAAGGGCAAAGAAAGCAACAGACAGGAAAAACCACCTGTGCAACAGCATGCATATTCCTCCTTATCTGATTGGATCGATCTAAGGCTAATACTCCTTCCAATTGCCCCTTACGGTGCAATTGTTCTATGCTAAGTGTCTGTATTCCGACACCTGGATTGCAACATCTCCAAAATTTTGCTTAAAGGTGCAGACAACATCTTAATCCATCTTATTTTTTACAATATATTAATTCTACTTTCCAACATAGGCACTGATTTGTTGTTTGGGGGGTGCTTCTCCCTCCACCCCTCCCCAAGAGGGGGGGGCCCGGGGGAAGACACCAAGAGGGGCAGGGCTCACGCAGAAGCACGGTGAGTGTGGGCAGGGCACCCGTCTGAGCAACCGGGACCCACAAAAGATTAATAGGGCCCGCAGGCAGGCCATGCTGCCAGGCAATCAAGTCAGCAAGCAGGTGCCGGGCAGACAAGGAGAGTATGTGACACATCCGGCTCTTCGTGGCGAATTCAGCGCAGGTCCCTCAGTCCCTCTGGGAGGGTAAGACCTGCTGCCGAAATTGCCACGCAAAGAATGAAGCGGTGTGGTAGAGTGCTGATTACGGCTTTTTTTTCCCCCACTGGGGTGGCAAAAATGCTGGACCCGGCCCTGCCTGCAGATACTGAGCACCCCCTATTTTTTGATGGTCGCTGAGCCCTAGAGCACCTACAGAGCCCAGCACTATGTTGCTTGAGTACTTACTGAACTGAGGCCCTGGTGATGTTTCGCTGGCTCAATGCACAAACTTGAAGAAAAACAGAAATCACTAATACGTTTCGAAGGGAGGAAAGGATCTCTCTTCTCCTCAGCAGATGCGGCAGGTGCCCAGCCATTGAATTGCATCATTCATCTGCCAGGTGAAGAGCGTAGCTCACTGTCCAGTCAGTCAGCGACACTCCCTCCAAAGGAATGTGACATAGCCTGAAAGTTGATGCATCACTTCGCGGGTCAGTAGAGAAAACACCCATTGAAGATGACGACCACACATTGCCCTGTCCTGTTCGAAGACTGTTTTCAGGGATGACCACAGTCCTGGAGGTCAAAACCTGGGGGTGGAACATGTTGGGTCAGTGACAAGAGAGTGATAACATCTGCATTGCGACTACTCGTTATGCCAGGAAAAGATAAAAATGCCAACACAATACAATGAAGTCTATTTATTCACAAATCGGATTGGTTACAAGTCTCTGCAATGAGAGTAAGCTCTGCCTCAGTCTTTATATATGGTATTGTACTGGCACAATCCAGCAAGCCTCTGATGCCCATACACTGGTCCCTTTCCTGGGGGCCCAGTCAGGCAACTCCACTTGTGGCTAAAGCAATGGAACTCTTCAACGTGAGAGAGACTATCCACCAGTAAAGTTGGATGGATAATGTAACTTTCAATCCCACACGTGTTTTATAGACAGGGACATACCGCTCCCAATCAAAACTGAATAATTATCCCATTCTTCCGACCTCCCAAATACAGCACTTTGCTTCTAAATCCTGTTAGAAGCAGAAGATGACAAACTGGATAGGACACTGCTACAACTGTTGTATAACTTTAGCTCAAGACACCATACTCACTGTCGCCGTTTCTTCCCACTCTCGCCTAACGTGTCTCTTTAGACTGAAACTCTGTAGGGAAAGGGCGTCATACCATTCATTGTACAGCACCAGCACAATTGTGATTCGTCGCCAAGGGAGAACCTCCAATATACAATAATAAACAGCAAAAGATAAGCCATTGCCACTGAGGCTAAGGAGAGGTATGGCTGGACAGGAGGCTATGTTGCTGCTGAGGTGGGATTGCATTTAAATAACTTTACACGAATTTAAAAACACACAAAAAGGTGCAGGAAAAACAGTTTTCCAATTGCTATCCTTAAGGATATTAATCTGGACTTGGCCAACCAGGCCAACATTGCACTCGTGCCATCCGTAAATTCAACAAGTGATATCTGAGGAATAAAATGGACTTCACTTCTGACAAAGCTATCCTTAATGTGTTTCTATTGTAGGCTAAAAAAATGTAGCAGTTTTCCAACAGCAAAGGCCTCTGTAAACGTTTTTTTCCTCACTGAGGATACAATGCTCCTTAGAGAAAGACCTTAATTGCTAAACTTATGAGCCGTATATTCAAAGGAAGAAAACATAAATCATACACCACGTACTCATACCAGGAGAATGGCTGCCCAAACAGCAAGAATAAAAAGCCACTCCATCCACAGATGGTAACACCTCAAGCATCAGGGGCAAACTCAAGCCTAACCACTGAGGAGGGAAACGAATCCAACTTGCCCATCCCAGAGCTGAACCAACAGTGGACCCATGGATGCAACCTGACACATCCTGGTTTGTTCCAAGCAGTGCG